>NC_056743.1:276894729-277004729 GCF_019279795.1 Protopterus annectens
AAGAGGAACAAACATGTTAGATCTGGTCCTCACTATTATTTATTTATTTTATTTTACATTTGTTAACCGGGAGAGTCCGACTGGATACATGTCCATTTTCAGCGGAGGCCCGGGAGAAAAGCTCCAGGTACATAACAGACATATGAACATTGTTAATGCAAAGGATCGAAGATAGTTGACTTCTAATTACAATATAAGGATACATCACATCTTGGGAAAAAATAACAGCAGCATATAAAAACATAGGTCAGTTACAAAGGTGAGGCGCCTTGTTAAAAAGCGGTTAAGGATAGTGAGGTAAGAGAAGGGTAAATGATAGTGGTTAATCAGGATTGGAACAGGGACATTGCCAGAGAGTATTGAGATGGGGTTTAAGCTTTTGTTTTTAATTGTAGGAGTGAAGGTTCTGAGGTGATCATGGTCGGTAGGGAGTTCCACATTTTACCTACAAAGTTTGAGAATAGAGAATCCCAGCAGAATTATTGGCTTTGGTAGTTTGAGCTAAGATCTTATTGGAGGAGCGTAAAGATAGCAGGTTAATATAGGGGTGAATGATGTTTTTCAGAGCTGGTGTTTTCTCTGGGTGATACAGTATCTGGTGAGCCATTTTGAGTTGGTTGAAATGGAGTTGGCTGGAAAACTCTAACCACCCTAGTTGCTTCAAGTTAGTGCAGTGGTGCGTTCTAAAGGTGGAATTTGTGGCAAATCTAGCTATGTGATTGTAACAAGAAGCAAGTTTGTTAAGGGTTGTCTTGTTTAGGTTTGTAAAAAGGGGGGAGGCATAGAAAAGAGTTGATAGTAGGTGTGTGCTGGCAATTGTAATTTTAGCGTGAGGAGTGAGAAAGTGTTTTACTTTATAGAGAGAGCCAAGCTTTTTATTGACTGTTTTGATGGTTAGATTGAAATTGGTGTCATATTTAAGGGAGTTATCAATGGTAACACCTAATAGCTTTGTGTGAGCTTCTGGTGATATAGTGATTCCATTGGAGGATGTAATAGACAAGGTGGGGGGAAGAGTCTTGTTAGTGGGTGGGAAAGTAAGTAGTTTTGTTTTGTTGGGGTTGAGAACCAGTTGACGCAGGGGCGGCTCGTGGCATCGGGCTGCCGGACTGCAGCCCCCTCAAAATAAAAAAGAGAAAGAAAAATGAAAAAAAAATTATTTTTCGAAATTCGCGGACTTCGCGCATGCGCAGTAGTCCCGACTACTGTCGGTCTATGCGCATGCTCAAGGCAGTCCGGCCGTCCCCATAGGGGACACAGGAGACGTCTGTGCACTTTTACAGTGCACAGACTCACCAGGATTATGGGTCGCATCCGGACTGCAAGAGCAGCAGCAGGACTCGGGACAGAGCATTAGGGATCTCGTTGGGAAGGAGCATTAGGATCTCGCGGGTCTTTCAGTATTGCGCGGGAAGGATGTACGTTAGCTGGATATATTCAGGTAAGGTGCTTTTTAATTTACAATGTTTATTTGTGTGTGTGTATGGTGCTTATACTTTACTGGAGTTTGTGTATGGTGCTTATGCTTTACGTGTGTGTGTGTGTGTGTGTGTGTGTGTAAATGCCCCAGGTGCTTATGGTGGTGTGGTAGGGAATGCCTCAGGCTTGAACCCTGTACCCTGTATGCAGGTGTTAAAGACTTGAGTTCCCTACCCACCACCATTTGTAAAAAAATTTCAGATTTTTGCCTCATATTCGATCTGATCTGTTCCTCATAATATCTGTGGTTTGTAAATGTTGCAATGCTTGATATTTGATGGTGTAGTAGTAGCATTGTTGCCTCACAGCTGCAGGTTCTTGGGTTTGATTCTTGGCTGGGGTTCCTTCTTTGTGGGGTCTGTATCTTCTCCCTGTGTTTGTGTGGGTTTGCTTTTGTGTCCTCCCATGTTACAAAGACATGTCTGCATTATTTCTTCCTGGGCCTCTGCTGAAAATTGTTTATTTGTTCCAAGTCAGACTGTCCTGATTAAAAATGTTAAATAAAATTGACAGGCATTTGAATTTCAGACTTAAGGGTTTCTGAATGTTTAATTCCTTGCATATTTGATGGTGCAGTGGTAGTATTGTTGCCTCACAGCTATAGGTTTTCTGGTTTGATTCTTGGTTGGGGTGGCTTCTGTGTGAGTCTGCATCTCCTCCATGTGTTTGTGTGGATTTGCTCTGGTGCCCTGCCATTTTACAAAGACGTGTCTGCAGTTTTAATCCCTGCTGAAAATTGGTTTTGTTCTGTCCGCAGTAAAATTGACAGGCATTTGAATTTCAGACTTCAGGTTTCTGAATGTTTAATTCCTTGCATAATTGATGGTGCGGTGGTAGTATTGTTGCCTCACAGCTATAGGTTTTCTGGTTTGATTCTTGGTTGGGGTGGCTTCTGTGGAGTCTGCATCTCCTGCCTGTGTTTGTGTGGATTTGCTCTGGTGCCCTGCCATTTTACAAAGATGTGTCTGCAGTTTTAATCCCTCGTCTCTGCTGAAAATTGTTTTTGTTCTGTCCGCAGTAAAATTGACAGGCATTTGAATTTCAGACTTCAGGTTTCTGAATGTTTAATTCCTTGCATAACTGATGGTGCAGTGATAGTATTGTTGCCTCACAGCTATAGGTTTTCTGGTTTGATTCTTGGTTGGGGTGGCTTCTGTCTGCATCTCCTCCCTGTATTTGTGTGGATTTGCTCTGGTGCCCTGCCATTTTACAAAGACGTGTCTGCAGTATTAATCCCTACGTCTCTGCTGAAAATTGTTCTTGTTCTGTCCGCAGTAAAATTGACAGGCATTTGAATTTCAGACTTCAGGTTTCTGAATGTTTAATTCCTTGCATAATTGATGGTGCGGTGGTAGTATTGTTGCCTCACAGCTATAGGTTTTCTGGTTTGATTCTTGGTTGGGGTGGTTTCTGTGTGGAGTGTGCATCTCCTGCCTGTGTTTGTGTGGATTTGCTCTGGTGCCCTGCCATTTTAAAAAGATGTGTCTGCAGTTTTAATCCCTGCGTCTCTGCTGAAAATTGTTTTTGTTCTGTCCGCAGTAAAATTGACCGGCATTTGAATTTCCAACTTCATGTTCTTCAGAATACATAGTAGCACAACCTTTTTTTTTTTTTTTTAGCAATTTTCGAAGTTTATAAGATGGATATTTTAAATTTGTCCCTATTTTTGGGACTGCATTCCCCCATTATTGGCTTTGTCCAGGTTTTTGTGCTAAGGTTGACAGCTATGGCAAGAACTGAATTCACTGAATATGTTTGAGGGCTGTATTCCCTCATTACTGGGTTTGTCCAGGTGTTTTGTACTAAGAGGTTGACAGCTATGGTGAGAACTGAATTCACTAAATGATAGCCATTTAAGTTTCAGTGTTCCTCTCTTTACAAAGCAGCTGATGTGGCGTAGTGGTATGTTACTCTGACTGTTTTTGCTCAGGGACCTTGGCAGTAAAATATATGGTGGCAACACAACATTTTATTCTAGCAACATTCCAAGATTATACAAGCAATGTTTAATGTGTCCCTGTTTTTGGGCTTTGACCCCCAATACATTTTGGCTTTTTCCAGTTTTCTTGAGCTGCTAAGTTGAGATGCAGTTGAGTATTGAGTAGATTTTACAAGGAACTGAGAGCTGCAGGGGAATAGAAGTTTAGTGCTTTGCCAAGTTAATACTATAGAACAACAGGCTGTGTACTTGCTTTTGATGCAGAAGGTTGTGGGTTCTACTCCCACAAGGGGTAGATGCTGCCGCACTGAGAATGTTCTCCTTGGTGAAGATACTAACTATGAGTTCGTTATCAGTTTGCCATCCATTTCCTCTTGCAATATTATCACTAGCTTATCATTTTTTAATGTAATATAGACAATTTATTCCTGAGGGGCAACAGACACTTTATTTTTCGATGAAACCATGAAATATAAAGGTGATTGCTAGCAGCAACCACTTCATTAGTTACAGATTTCTTTAATGTGGAATTATTTAGATGACTGACTTCAGAGATTGTGCATATTTACTGATAATGGACTGTAGAATTGTGCATATTTACTGATAAAGGTGGACTGTAGAATTGTGCATATTTACTGATAATGGTGGACTGTGGAATTGTGCATATTTACTGATAATGGTGGACTGTGGAATTGTGCATATTTACTAATAATGGTGGACTGTGGAATTGTGTATATTTACTAATAATGGTGGACTGTGGAAGTCTGAGTAGACTTGTTTTATGATAAATGTTCTCAACTGGGCAGTTTTGCCATTATGGGTGCATATGGTTTGTTTCATTGCTTACTGGAAAAAATGTTCAAAACAAATTTAAAACATCCTGTAACAAGTGTACTGTATTGTACAAGGAATATAATTTTAGTACAATGAGGAAGGTGTATCAAAGAGCACATGTATGTTTCATATGCAAGGAGCCTATGATTCAAAACAGCCCAAAATTAATCTTTATCTGCCACTGGCAAAATGTATTTTCTTTGAATGTGGGTTTCAATGCTGTTTCAATGAATGTGAGTTTCAAGGGCAGAGAAGTTTTAATGCTAAGTTTTCATTGTGAGACTGCATTGCTTTGTTTAACAGATGACTTAGTGTTTGTGCTGTAAAATACAAAATAAAACTTTCAAAGGAAGTCCAACTCATCATAGAAGTAAAGCAGTATGCACATTAGTGTTTATGGTAAATGGAATGAAATAGCCAAGTATAATGGTTCATTGGAATGGCTGCAGAGGCTCCATTCAACCATTATTTTGTCAGGGGGGGGGGGAAGGGCAGCAAACTCAGACAGGCCCAGCTGAACTATACCTCCCAACTGTCCAGATTTTCAAAGAATGAATAGATTTTTGCTTCTTATTTTTGGTTTGTTCATAAAATTTGTAGTTTTAATTCCTAAATGATTTGCCAGAAGTCACTCTAAGTTTCAGACTTCATAACCTTCAGAAAAATGCATGTTAAAGTAAGAGCTGTTCTATCAACTGTCTCAATTTATACAAGAGCAATTTTTAGTACTGTTTATATGTGCCCCCAATATATTTGGCCTTGTTCAGATTTACTGCATTAACAGGTTGAGAGGTACATGCAAATAAATTGCTTTATAGAATTAGGCATAGCCAACCTCTCAACTGTCCCCAATTATTGGCACAAAATGTTGCTCTTCCACCTTATAATCTCTCCGCAAAATAGCAATTTTGGAAGAAAACATGGAGGGTTTACAATTAAGAAATAACTGTAATAATCAAAGTTATAGATCACTTGAAATGCATGTAGATTCTTTTATATTTTGTCAGCTGCTCAAGGTAGCAGTACTAATATTAAAGTGTCCCTTCTTTGACAGGTAGCAGCTGTATTGTGTGTCTATTTTATATTTTTGCATCACGCTTTTGTCCATTTTTCATAAAATTGTGTTTTTGGCAAATTAGTGACATCACTAAAGACTGAAGTTAGAAAATGACAGACATTTGAGTTTCAGATTTTATACCCTTCAGAAAATTCATACTAATGCAAGACCTATTCTATTATCTTTCTAAGTTTATTAGAGCAATATTTAAAAATTGTCCTTATTGTTGGGCCTTTGTCCCACTTCTGTGTATGGCTTTGTCCAGATTTCTTGCTCTTGAGGTTGAAAGGTATGACAAATGTGTCAGGGCCATCACAGTCAGCCAGAGAGATTTCAAATTGTGACATGCTTGTTGCAACCCACTCCCCCATGTAGTGACTCTGGATGTGTCCAAGCAAGGCAAGGAGTAGTTGTATCTACCTTGGATGGGGAGGACACACTGCATAAGTACTACAGTGGCTTTTCATCTGTCCTTGATTTTGCAGAATGGTCTGGTTTCTGTCATATTTTGTACTGTTGATTTATGCTTATTACTCAAAGTGCCTGTTGCTCTGTGTTTTTAAGTAGCAATGCTTTAATGACCATAAGGTAAGCTTGTCTGAGATCGTAAGATGCAAGTAAGCTTTAATAAGCATACTGTTAAAGAATTGCCAACATTGAAAGCCTTTCTGTTGTTGCCATGCAGAGAATACTTGACTAGATAATGTATAAGCCTTGGGTATTAAAGGACAGAATTCCATTATTTTAAAAAGCTCATTACACTTGTTGGAGACTTCCAGTCATCTCTACAGACTTTACCCGTAAACTAAACAGAATGCAAATCAAGTGTGGTCCATAACCTGTACAGTAATCCTTTAAGCAATGTATCTTGAGCTTGTTTCTTGTTTGCTTTTCATTTTTTACTTTTATCATGTTTTCCCCATGAAACAAGTTGTCAGGCAGCAGGTCTTTTTTGGATAAGAAACATTTTTACAAGTGGGGGCATCACATAGATTTCTACTTTCAGCATGTTACTTGGTACTTTAATAAAGCTGAATATATTATAATTAGGACTGCAGTGCAAGGAGAAGTGGTTTGAGCTGAGTGCTTCTGGTTTTTCTTATACTTGATTTTGACTGGCATTCCAGTAATGTATTTAAAAGTAATTTATTTTTTCATGCCTCACAACCTTTTGTTTCCATCTAGATTTTAAGTAAGCTGTCATGCAGCCAATGCATTGAAATATTTTTATTCTTCTACACTTATTTTTGTCTTGATTGGACTTTCATAATGATGGTTTGCCACCCAGGGCAGCGTATTTAATTAAAGTTAGTTTTTTGTGGTTTTGTGCATAGCTCCTCCCCTTTCTGGTTGACCACACCCCCTCCCCTTGACCCCACCCATTCAGCTGTCTCCTGCAGCCCCCCTGTGATTTGAAGTCACCAGCCGCCACTGGCGACTTGAGAACCATTTTTCTATTAGGTTGAAGGTGTCTTGGGTTGAAGCAGTGAGGTCTGCCAGGTTGGAGGCAGTGCTGATGATAGTTGAATCATCTGCATATTGAATGAATGTGGCATGGGGGTGATTGTGGGCAGGTCATTAACAAAGATGGTGAAGAGAAGAGGGCCAAGAATAGATCCTTGGGGAACTCCAAGTGTAACAGGTAGGCATGTGGATAATTTGTCCTGCCATAGAACAGCCTGTTGCCTATTGGACAGGTAGGATTGGAACCATTTCAGTGTGGAATTGCTGAGTGATAGTTTTTTTAATGTATGGAGGAGTTGAATGTGGTTCACCATATCAAAGGCCTTGGAGAGGTCTAAGAAAAGAGCAGATGATAGTTTATTATTGTTTCTGAAGTTATTGATGGTATTAGAAAAGGATAGTAGGGCTGATGTGGTACTGTGATTTGGCCTGAAGCCATATTGGGAGATGGCTAGAATTTTATTTTTGGTGAGGTGTTCCATCAGTTGTTTGTGGACACACTTTTCCATAATTTTGGCCAGGAGTGAGAGTATAGCTATAGGTCTGTAGTTGGTTAGCTCTAGTGAGCTACCACCTTTATGGAGAGGAATAATGTGGGACATTTTCCATATGGAGGGGATGAAGGCTTCTGACAAGGTACGGTTTATGATTATGGAGACGGGATAGGAAATGGCCTCAGCTGCTTTTTGCAGAACCTCAGCTGGGAGAAGGTCAGTTGCTAGCTTAGTGGGTTTTAGTTTTTTAAGAAGAGATGTTATAGAGGATATGGGTACTGGATCGAAGGTAAATAGATGATCTGATGTAGTTGTAGTATTTTGCTGGCATGGGTAGTGGAGTGGGCTGGTTGTTTGTTTGAATTGTGTGGCCAGGGATTGTATAGTTTCTGTGAAGAAACTATTGAATGTGTTATCAATGTTTACAGGGCACTGTTGTTTGCAATATGTTGGAGTGGGGGTGGTTGCCTGGCCTGGGTGCAGGAACTTGTTTAAACCTGCCCAGAATTTTTGTGGATTATTAAGGTGTTTGTGTTGGAGGTGGAGGAAGAAGTTTTTTTTATCATTTAAGATCATTCTTTTAGTTTCATTTCTAAGTTGCCGGAAGGTTTGGTGGGAGTGTGGGTCTTTAGAAGTACGCCATGTGACCCACATCTTGTTTCTAGATAAGATTTTGGATTTTGTTTCCTTAGAGAGCCATGGTGCAGTTTTAGTTTTAGTTCTAATGGACCGTATTGGAGCATGGGAATCTAGAATCTTGAGGAAGATGGTGTTGAAGTAGATAACTGCCTCTTCAAGAGGAAGAGACTTGAGTATTGTCCAGTTGTGGGCTTTAAGTTCAGTTTGAAAAATGGAGGCGTTGAATTTATTATTGTTCCTGATTTTTTTTATGGTTGTAAGAAGGGGGGTGATTTTCATGAATTTGATAACATAGGTGAGTAAGTGATCACTCATGTCCTCTGGGTGAGTACCTGCTGAGTACTGGTCAGGATCTTTATTAGTAAGGATCCAGTCCAGGATGTTGTCTTTGTTTTGGGGTTTACCTAGTCTGGTAGGAGTGGATATGAGCTGAGAAAAGCCATGTAGATTTATGCTGCTAGATGGGGAGCTAGATGAGAAGGAATTCCAATCGATGTTGAAGTCAGCTAACACTATGGATTCTTTGGGTGAGTTTGAGTTAACCAGTGGAGAAAGTCCTCTAAGGTTTTGTTATTATTGTTGCTTGGGGGGATGTAAATACATGCTATATTTATGCTTTTATGTTTGTTTGGTTGACGTTTTACAAGTAGAATTTCGGCATTGTTTGTTAGGAGGGGTTGTGGAGAGGCAAGGGAGATTTGTAATGTATTTTTGTAGAGTATGGCTACACCGCCAACTTTACGAGTTATTCGGTCTGCTCTTAGTATATCATACCCTGGTGGGATTATCTGTGTGTCTTTCGTACTTGGTTTAAGCCAGGTTTATGTGAGACATAGTAGGTCTGGGGAACAAGTAGCTAAAAGGGCATGTAGGTTATAAATCTTATTGTTTACACTTCTGATGTTTAGATGACAGGTCAGAAGAGAGTTAAAGGGTCTAGAGTTTAGATTGAGAAGTGGAGGGGAGGATAGGGTGGAATTAGAATTGAGTGGAGGGGAAGGGCCAGGGTTGGGGTGGATATCACCATCTGTGGCTAGTCTGTGATTCAGAGTGGTAATGAATTTGAGGGCTTTGAGTAGAATTTTGTAGTAATGTTTATCATTTGGCCTAATATTGGTAGGTTTGATAATTACATAGCGTTCGAGTTCTAACAAGGAGGGTGAGTAGGGAGTTGAGTCATGGCCCCTGTTGTTAATTATGGGGGCGGGTTTGGTTTGGTAGCCTGGGTGGTGGAAGCCTATGTAAGACCAGGTTTCATATAGGGTAGCTAGGTAAGGGACAAGTAGGAGGGGAAAAAGAGTTAGTATGATAAGCTTCCTGGGTGGTGTCATATTCCGTTTGATCTTAGAGGGCGGTAGTGAGGTACAGGAAGTCAGTGGACAGTAGGGGGAGTGGTTTGAGGTTATAAAAGTACGAGTACTGGGGGCGGGTGGAAATAGGGGGCAGGGCGGGGAGCGGAGCGAGCACTCGCTTCGCTCGTGCTCGCGGAGCGGGGTTTACACTAAGCCACTAGAGCCCAGGTTTCAAGATGTAACTCCTGAATAATTAACTTGCAGGTGAGTAATCTCGTCTAAACAAACATCAAGTTCAATTCCTATGCTTTGGGAGCTTGTTTTTAAAATTTTATAGCTGTTTGCCTTAGGGTTGCACTAACATGTCAAATGGATGCATTACAGCAACTATCGTACCCTCATTAGTCAAAGTGACCACAAGTCAGTCACCTTCGAGCTAACACTAACACCAGAACTCAAAAAGGGTGAAATCAGACAAAAAACTTTATCAAGGCAAACTTTACTATCCTAGGTTCATAGGTTGGTACTAGGCTATCAGCCCTAGGGCCTATATAAGCCTAGCCATAACAATTCCCTGGCTATTTCTTCCCACATTATTTACTTTCCTGGACCCCTGTCTAGCAGAGCGACTGACGTGATCCCTGGGGTGAATTTCCTTTCTCCCATCCAATCATCAAGGTTCCTCTTGAAGAGGTCCAAAGAGGCACTCTGCTTGACATGTATGGGCAATCTATTCCAGAGTCTGGGGAGTCTCTGGGTCAGGAACCTATCCCTCCAGCATGTTTTGTTTATTGTGATGACAAGGTTTAGATCCCTGGAGCGTGTAGCTCTGAGGGATTGGGATTTCTTTAAGTGTAGCATGTCCAACAGCTCTGGGTTTGACATGGCTTTGTATGTTATGCAGAGATCGCCTCTGAGTAGACGATATGCGACAGAGTATAGCTGGAGTTTTTTAAGGCAGTCAGTGTAGGGCATCTGCTTTAGGCCTGTGATTCTTTTAGTGAGGTATTTCTGAGGCCTTTCCAGTTGTTGCAGATGTCTTGAGAGGTACATACCAAATAGGGTATTGTATTCTATTAAGGGGCTAATGAGGGATGAGTACAGTGGGACAATGACCTCCTTTTTCCTTTTTTTCTGGATGAAAAGCCCTTCGTGATGAGGTGTGCCACATAGAAGGATTTCCTGACTGTTGTGGCGATGTGGTTATCGAAGGTGAGACCACTGTCCACCTGTGTCCCTAAGTCTCTTATCACACTTTCTGTGTTTAGTGTACTGCCACCTATATGGTAATTCATGGATACATGTTTTTTCCCAAACGGGATAACAATACATTTCTTGGCATTGAGCTTGAGCCCATGGCTCTGGCACCAAGCATCTGTTTCTGTAAGGCCCTTTTGTAGAGTATCCACATCATTTGGAGATTCAATAATGGCTCCCAGTTTGCAGTCATCTGCAAACTTTGTTAGCCAGAGTCCCTTAATGTTGACCTGTACTTCAGAGAAGTAGATGCCAAACAAGAGCGGCCCCAGGACTGAATCCTGAGGTACTCCACTTGTCACTTGTCTGGAGCTGGATTTGGAGTCGGCTACTTTTACAGTGTGGGGTCTATCAGTAAGCCATTTAGCAACCCATTGGGTGACATAGGGATTAATGCCCAACTTAGTAAGTTTATCTGTGATTCCAGAGTGGGGGATGGTGTCAAAGGCCTTGGCAAGGTCTAGATAGGCTGTGTGGACTACCTTACCCTTGTCCATGGCTCTGGAGACTGATTCAAAGAAGTCAATCAGGTTCAGGAGACAAGATCGGCCCTTCACAAACCCAAACTGGGTGGGGTCCAGTGTTTGAAGGTTGCCAATGTCTTTGTTTATAAGTTCCATGATAATACGCTCCATGGCCTTGCAGATAAGGCTTGTCAGACTGATGGGACGGTAGTTTCCGGGATCCAAGGTGGATCCCCCCTTGTGGATTGGGATAACTGTATCTCTGCGCCACTCAGTGGGCATGAAACCTGAGGTGAGGCTATGATTAAACATGACACTTAGGTAAGGTGCCAGTTCATGTTGTAGTTCATGTAGTACACAGCCCGGGATGTCATCTGGTCCCATGGATGCTGTATTCTTGGCTTTAGAGAGTGCCTTTTGTACCTGTGTAGCCGTTATTACTGGAATTTGGCAATCTTCCGGTATTGAGATGGGCCATTTAGGGGGTGAGAGGGGGGTGAAGTTGGCACTGAATCGATCTGCCAGGATATTGGCAATATCCTTCAGATCAGTATATTTAATGCCATTCTGTTTTAGCTCAGAGCAGATCTGAGCATTGCCATTTAGATTCTTGACATAGTTATAGAATGCTTTCTCGTTGTCTTTGGAATCTTTGGCAATTTTATTTTCCTAACTAGCTTTGGAGGATTTTATGAGGCATCTCAGTTTCTTACTGAGGCTAGTAAGGGAGTTTTTTGCATCCTGGGATTTTCCTCTTTTCTGCAAAAGTATCTTCCTTTTGTTGTAAAGTTTGTTTATGGCAGGGGACCACCAGATTGGCTTCCTTATTTTGGATGAGAGCATTTTGGTTCTATTTGGGATGGCATGATTCATGCATGAGTGGATGTGCTCGTACAGTGCCTTAGTGTAGGATTCAGCAGTTGAACTTTCAGTTCCTGTATGCGTGGGTGTCATGAAGTTTGTCACTTCTGACTTGAGTAGCATGAAGTTGGCTTTGGAGAAGTTTTTTATGGTGGTTTCTTTACTGGGGGGTGGGGGTGGGATGTGGATGTTAAGGGTGATTAGCTTATGGTCAGACCTGACTAACGAGGGGGTGACCATAGGTATGGAGCATTGATTTCCCATGTTGGTAATGACCAGGTCTAGGATATTGGAGCCCCTGGTGGCACTATGGATTAGTTGATCCAGGGCGTTGAAATTTATGAATTCCAAGAACCGTTGCGCAAAGGTGTTGGGACATGAGTAGTTTTCCCAGTTAATGGCAAGGTTGTTAAAATCACCCAGTATTAGGGTGTTTGGTTCTATCTTAATATTTTCCAGTATGTTTAGAAAGGTGTAGTGAGAATCTTGGGGTATGGTGGGGGATCTGTAGCAAGCTACAATTTGGATTGCAGTCTTACCTAGTGTTAGTTGCACTTGGAGAATTTCAGACACATTGTGTTGGCCAACTAGCCTGGTGGTGTGAATATCCTTGGTGAATTTTGACACTCCTCCACCTTCAGTGTTTCGGTCCTGGTTTGGTGACCGAAAAGTGTGGTAAGAGTTGTAGCCTGGTATTGCAGGGGTGCTCTCTGGAGCCTTGAACCAGGTCTCAGTTACTGCACAGATATCGATGTTCTCCATTTTTAGGAGTGCCTCGAGAGAGTGCATTTTGAGGTTTAGACTTCTAGCATTGAGTAGCATTACCTTCAGATTTTGCATGCTTGTACCTGTTACGGTGGTGGTTTTGCCCTTTGAAGTTTGCCTAAAAAAGGCACTATAGGGGTGGCAAGAGCCTTAGCCAGTAACCTGAATCCGAGGGGTGAGAGGTGCAGACCATCTCTGGCAAAGCATCGTGGTCTGTCAATCATGTCATCCCAGGCAGACAGATACTGGATCCCCTTTGAACGACACCATAAGCTTAGCCAATTGTTGAAGTCAATCATTTTATCCTTATATTGTGGTATCATTCTGGGCGAAGGCAGGATGCTACTCAGGGCTAGGGTCATACCTGCCTGGCCACATGATCCGAGAGCTCTTCCATGTCTC
This sequence comes from Protopterus annectens, assembly GCF_019279795.1. NCBI lineage: Eukaryota > Metazoa > Chordata > Ceratodontiformes > Protopteridae > Protopterus > Protopterus annectens. The sequence goes on from NC_056743.1 coordinate 276,907,677, forward strand.
TTTTCATGTAGTCCAGGGAGGTACGTCTCAAGTCATTCACTCCAACATGGACAATGACAGAGTCATATTTGTACTTGTTGTGGAGTGACTTGAGTGCATGCATTATGTGGCGGATCCTGGCACCCGACAGGAAGCTGACTGAAATTTTCTCCTTATTCAACCTGGTGAGAGGGACATCAGTGTGCCGGACTATAGAGTCACCTATGACTAAAGTGTTAGGTACATTGTCTTGCCTTAGGGGCTGTTGCTGGGTGGCACACTGGTGTTGTGAACTATGTGACACATTGGTTGTGATTGGTGTTTGTTTGCGGTTCAGCTTCAGAGGTCTTTGTTGCTTGGGCAGGTTACAGTTAAGGGCCTCTGCATATGTGGATTTAGTGTTGCTATATGTGGGTGTTGGTGGTGCGGGTTTAGAAGGGCTATGTGTTGCTTGAGGTGTAGTGTGGGTGTTAACCTTCTCCTCTTGACTCTTTAGCACAATCTTGGGTGGAGAGAGCTTTGCTTCCATTTTGGCTATGTAAGTGCATCTCTCACAGGTTGTAGTGTTGGGTGGTAGGAGGAGAGGGTTGTCTGTGTACATGAGGCAATTGCTGCATTGCCCCAGTATGCCCAGATTCACCAGGTGGACAGGAGAAATCACCGGAAGCTGACCCTTCGACATGCCTGGTTTGGGGATTTTTTTTTTCTTTGTAAAGTATATGAGCTGTTTCCTTAGCAAGGTACTTTGCAATTATAGGCTGTTTAGTGCCTACTATTAATTTCTCCTTGTTAACAAGGAGAGTTCAGTGTTTGTATGAGTTTAAGGCTTCCTAGTGCTTTCCAGCAGGTATTAGAGAAAGTGCTAGTCACAGGGATGCTTAAAGGTAAGATTGAAAAGAATGCACTCTGCAGTGTGCACTAGAGAAGTTAGATGTGAAAGTAGGTAACTTGAGTTTTACCTGTTTAAAAAGTTAATGTTTAGTGGAGAGTTACTATTTTTAAAACAGCAAGATGGACTGAAAGGGGTGGTCACTTTTGTATTTTTGTACTATGAAATACTGTAGGATGGCCAATAAATTTAAATAATTGAAGGGGTGGGATTTCAAAAATGATGATTTTGTGATTACTCACATAAGCCAGTGAAAGTAGAGAGAAATGAGATATGTGGTCAGATTAACATAAGAGGCGGGCAACTAGAAAGACAGTGGTATTTAACAAGACAACTTAAACGGGTGGGAGGGTAGGAAAAAATTCTGCCTGACTCTGAACAGAGAAAGCTGTGGTCTCTTTTGAAGTTTTAATATGATGTTAAAACAGAATGCAAGCAAAACACAAGGTAAAGAAAACAAACTACAGTATTCAAAATATAGAAAGGCAATACAGTAATACAAAAAATAAAAGCAAACTAACCTTTCCTTCACAGCAAAGTGTACCAGAGTCTGGATGAGGTATAAATGCATTCTGAGACCCACCCCAAGCTGGAAGTGGTAACTTCACAGAAGGCTGCACTAAAGCCCTGTAGAATCAATTGCATAAGTGTATAGACTCAGCTGTACCAGAAAGAATAAAGCCAGAGCCCCAAATAAAAACAAGCTGCTATGGTATAAATCCACACACTTTACAATAAATTCAAAAAGTTGCTGTCCATGAAAACAAAGGCGGGACCCCCAACATTGGTAGAGCACCCTCCTCAGCCTCAACCGGCAAATAAGGCAACTTTTCAAATCCCTTAAAGGCCTCTTTGAGAAAAACTTAGCTAGCACAGTCAAGGATAACCATAAGGCCTTTTACAGCTACATACATAGCCTAAAAGGTAGAACCAAAGCATGTGCAGAACTAGTGACCGACGGTATCACACACACAGACCCCACAGAGATAGCAAACCTGCTACCAGATAGGTTTGGTGAAAATTTCACCCTCTCTATCCCATCCAAATCTATCACAAAAATTGCCCCAACTACCCCACCCTACATATCTGAAGAGCAGGTCATCAAAGCCTTGTCCAAGGCAAAAACCATGGCTAGTCTGCAGAGAGGGAATGAGTGGGTTCCCCCCTGCTTGCTTATGTACCACATAACAGTGGTGTTGTCCGTCTTTACCAATAGTTGTCATGGAAGAATGTAATCCTTGAAGGCTGTCAGAGCATTCTGTACAGCTAACATTTCTTTCTGATTGATATGCAGGTGCATTTGACTCGGGTTCCATTTGCCCTGAATGCACTGCCATGCCAAGTGAGCACCCCATGCATAGTCTTATGCATCTGTTGTTAGGGGGTAGAGTGAATGGCAGACCCTTGTTGTGGTGGCAGGCCTCTGCCCAACAAAGGAACTCTGTCTGTAGACAAGGAATGATAGGAATCATTGATTCTAGGTCCTGAGATGGTTGACACCATAGGTTTTTTAGATACCATTGTAGTTTCCTCATATGCAGTCTTGCATATGGAATTAGTAGAATGCAAGAGGCCATGAACCCCAGGGCTTGCAGTATTTTCCTTGCAGATAGCTGGGTCATTGGGGCCAGTAGTTTGAAGTAGACTGTCAAATAAACTTGTTTCTCTGGCATGAGGTTGGCCATCTGGGAAGTTGTATTCAAGCTTGCTCCCAGGAATACAATTTGTTGGCAGGGTACTAATGTGATTTCATTTCATTTATGGTGTCCCCAAGAGAAGTTAGTAATTTCTTTACAAATGCCAGATGATTTAATAGTATGTCCTGGCTTTCTGCCTGAGTTAGGCAATCGTCCAGGTATGGATATATCTGAATATTTCTTTGCCTGCAGTATGCAATGACTGGAGCTAGACACGTTGTGAATACCCTGGGTGCAGTAGATAAGCCAAAGGGCAGTGCAGAGAACTGACAGTGCATGTAACCTACTCTGAAGCGCAGGTATTTTCTGCAAGATTCCCTTATTGGGATGTGCAGGTACGCTTCCTTTAAATCTAGTGTTGCCAAACAGGTATTTTTGCCTAGCATGGGAATCAGCTTTTGAAGAGCTAGCATTTTTAATTTTGGGATTACCAAAAAGGTGTATAGGATAGGCAGGCAAGGATAGGATGCCAGGAATTGTCTTTTCTGGGTACCAGGAAAAGTCTTGAGTAAAAACCTTGTCCCCGTTCCTCTTCTGGAACAGGATGAATAGCTCTGATACTTAGAAGAGAGAGAACCTGCTTTTGAGCCTCTGCCCACTGATTTGGGGGGTAGGTCTGGCCAACAGGTTGGGGTTGGTAAGGAGTGGAAGTGGAATCTTTATCCTTGGGAAACTATATTTAAAATCCATTTGTCTTGGGTAATGAGTTGCCAGTTTTTTGCATCCAGAGCAATCCTTCCCCCTTAAGGAACAGTCAGTTGAGCAGGGCTTGGAAGGTTTAAAGTTAAGTCATTGTGACAGTTTACCATAGGGGTGTGTATTACTACTTCCAGCTTTGGAAGTGGGAGCCCCCCACTGCTTAGACCTGTGAATACCTTGAGACTGAAGCCTGGGTGGTCTGCTGGTCCTGAGTTTCGACTGAGAAGGCCTGGAAGAGGCAGGAAAGGACCAATTCTTAGAAGGTCAGTGCCTACTAAAGCTGGGAGGCTGTACTTGCAGGAAATCTTTAACAGTTTTCATAGATTTATCTTTTTCCTCCATCCTTTTAAGTACTACTTCTGCTTTGTTGCCAAACAGGCGGTCTTGGTTTAAGGGAGCATCCAGTAATTTGACTTTAACATGATCTGGCAGTGTTTGTTCCTTAAGCCAAGCATGCCTTCTAAGTACAGACCCAGATACAGCAGCCCTGCAAGATGCCACTAATGAATCAAAACCACATTGCAAAGTATGTTTTCCAACTTGTTCAGCAGAAATCATTAAATCCTGTAATTCTATATTTTCAGAACAGTCAGGAATCAACATTATTTTCTGTTTAAGCAATCCAATAATATGCTGCTGATACTTGAACATATGAAACTGGCAGTTTAAGGCCCTAATGGCCGAAGTAGCAGAAGTGTATACTTTCTTACTCCATCTGTCCAGGGCCCTGGAATCTCTATCAGAGGGGGTAGGGTTTTTGGCAGTAGTAGCCTTAATGCTATTGGGTCCCTGTGAATGGTCTCAGGATCTGCAGTCGGAGAAACTTGTGAAAGTCAGGTACTCTGTAATACCCATCAGATTTTCTGGGAACAGGAGGTAAAGTGTCAGGGGCCGGGCTAGATTCCAAGAAGGCATCATTTACAATGTCCAGTACAGGAGGATAGCTAAAGGCCTGTTTTGAGGTAGGAGTAAGAATTCCCTAAGCCTCTTTTTGGAGTCAGAGTAATCCTGGCTTTTCCAGTGGAAATGCTCCCTAAGCGTATGCAAAGTTTCACCAAAAGAGAAATCCTCTTAAGGGGAAGCAGAGGGAATGGAGTCCTCTACATCAGAATCCTCATAGGTAGATAAAGGCAACTCCTGGTCATCTGAGACAACAGAAGTTTCAGAATCCTGATTAAAAGAATCAGAAGTTAAATCAGTTCTAGGTCTCTTAGATGGAGAATGGTGGCTTCCCGTCATTAGAGTAATAAGGTCTTCAACCATTTTTATCATTTGTTATGTAGGCACAGGGGCCTGACCATGCTTTCTGGGCATGGATCGAGTTTTAGGCCTTGATGAAGAAGATGGCATTGGTTTAATATCCAGATCAGTAGGCCAAAACACTTTCAGAAGCCATTGCCTGTACAGCGGCTCCGGACCCATCCAAGGTAGAGACATCTGCAGGTTCCATAGTCGAAGAAGCATGCAAAGGCATAACGGACTCCAAATGGGCCTAAGTAGAGGCCTGCGAATCTGAAGTAGTGGGTATTAGGGGCTGCGAAAGCGCCTCACTGAGTACCAGCGAACTGAAGACTAACTTAACAGAAGCATCGTCGGCAGCCTTGGATCTATGAGGTCTGTCTCTGTCTTTATCTTTGCACTTTTTCAAAATGTCCGTAGTTGGGTGGCTTACCAAAGCCACTTCTGGATAACTGAAACGAGTACCAAAAAATTTAGATGCGAAAATGAGCCGATAATGAATAGTTCAAGGTTTGAATAAGGCACAAAACTGACAGTGAGGGATGTTGTGGTCTAGGCCTCAGCAAGGTATGCAGTACAAATGAAAATCTTTATGAGGTATTTGCTTTCCACAAGAAATACAATTAACTTTTACTGACATCAGTTAAAAGCAAGAAAAAGGATCTCCAATGGTGTTGAAGACTTCGGATCTGAAACTCGAAAACGAAAATATTAGGAGTCGGACGACCGGCACTTAGGAACTGCTTCTGCTTCGGGCACCGCACGGCAAGAAAGACTGATGTAATGGTGTCGGCTGCATACTTTATACCCGTGACTACCTGACGTCATGGAAGATGAGACAGCAACCGACGCAGGACCCAAGACTTTGATAATCAGGCTGACTGAGGGCTACTTGCAAGCAGATAACCCAAATGTAATGACTGCAACAGTGAAACATGAAGAACATCGTGATATTATCAGAATTAAAAAAAAGATATGCACATTTTACTAAGCAAGTAAATGCTTTTCTCAATTCCAATTGGAAATAAACAACCTTATGAAAGTTCACCGTGCAAGATTGTAAGGTTTTCCTGCATATCAGTCTAAAAAAAGAAAACGAAAACATTGTGAGATCCTTAATAGATCAAGTCTGGAAAGATGAGGTAGAAGCTCCAAACATACATCAAGAATATGCTGTTATAAGATTTCTCAGAACGATCAGTTTTATTCATTACTGATATTGTCACAAAATAACAAGTCATGATCAGTCTACTTGAAGATGATCAAAGTTATATGACATACTGAAGTTCACAGAGAGCTTTGGACCTTTTCAAGGAAATAGTAAAAAAACACATTTCCGTCCAGTAATAATCAATAAATAGAGGCATGAAATTGTTTCTGGTGTAGTTACATACTGTTAGCTTCATTGTATTTCACTGTGCAGTCAGTGCAATGAAGAATATATTCTACTACACTTGTCTTTTAATGAGTCCAGCAAAATGACATATAAGATTGTAGTTCGTGAACAAAAAAAAATATGTTAGAAAGTTTCAGAGCAGAAAACAGAAATGATCAACATATTGTTTGTATCAAATTAATGAGGTTTTGACTGCAAAATGCAGCGTAGCATTTGAGAGGCAAGGAGGATGAGGAGGAAGAAGAGCAAATGGGTGTTCCAGGACAAGGACCACCAGAAATGCTTTTTACATGCAGAGCAGTTGGTTTGTATAAACAGACCTAGTACTGGGAAAACTGGTATTAGAAAGAGGTGATGAGGAAGCTAAAAAGATGAAGGCTTAGTTTCCAACTAGTCTGAGCTCATTTGTTATATGCCTTACAGCATGAAAAACTGTGAAATGATTTTTAAGATAATTCTCATTGGTAAGACCACTGTCAAAGACTAGTAATTCCAATGTGAGCTGATATTACTGTCTCTTCGGGTACTAAATAACATTTCCACTAGGAAAAAATGTATTAATTTCTGAATCAAGAATATGAAAGACATTAATGAATTTTATCAGTTATTTTACTGCTGTGCTGATCTTATACCAACCACCTTTTCTATACAAATAATGATATTTGCACTGAAACCCTGATGTACAATGAAACAATAGAAAGCCTACAGCAACATCATTCCTCAGAAAGTGTTTTATTCTCCTGGGGAAGCCCACATTCATTAAACATTTAAAACGCATTTTGAGCACTTACTATAGAAGTACAGTATTACTAAAAAGTGTTTTAGTACACAGGGGCTAGCTGACGTTCATTAAATGTTTAAGTTAAATGCTTAGCTTAGGTCACTTACTCTGTAGTGCAAAATGTATATATAATCTCTTTCATCAGAACTGTGTTACATATACATGAGGCATTCTGGATAGTATGATATCAGGAAACAACACTGCTTTATGTTTAAGTGAAAAGTTTAAATACCTAGAATGCTGAATGTTACTCAGACTGATATCAGAAAAGGTAGCACACAGAAGTCAAAATTAGTACTACTGTAAGTAAGCTTTTGTTGCAGACATCATGAAGAATTAGAAGTTATGTACTTACCATAACGTTCCATCTGAGTAGGTGGATTCATTTGTCTACAACCTGTCGGTATGGATCCGATATCAGATCCGAACCGGCATGGTTTATCCAGCTATGGATCCGAGCTGGATATAATGCCCTGCTCTCCCTACATGACCTCAGATCGAGTTTGCCCTGTACCAAATACCCTAACCAAAGGGTAACACACATTCTATGCAGGAAACTGACAAGGCGAGGGGGATAGGAGGGCGGGATGGTTGCAGACAAATGAATCCACCTACTCAGATGGAACGTTATGGTAAGTACATAACTTCTAAATCTGAAGTAGGAGAATTCATTTGTCAGCAACCTGTGGGACAGAGTCCCCAGCTACCTGAGTCTTGGGCGGCCATCATGGAAGGATATTCCGGAGCACTGAACGAAAAACGCATGTCTGAGCGTTTTACGATATTTGTTTCGTTTTTGTCCTTTGGTGTGGCTACTATTAAACTACTGGATTTTACTTTACAAAAGTTAGAACAGCGTGGTTTATCATCACAGTGTTTGCTGAGTTTACTTCCGTATTCGCATTGGCGTACTTGTTGGAAAGCCGTCATCCAGAATACTATTGTGGCATCTACTCTTGTTTTTTAGTGTTGTTTTGCTACATATTTTGTGTTTCCAGTTTCTAGCTTGTCTAAAAGAGTCGGTGTCTACGTATTGAGGATGGCGAACATACAGGAAGGGGAATACCTTTCCCAAGGTAATCTTACCCAACTTTTGGAACTTATCAACACACGCTTGGATCGTTTATCGGAAAAGGTGGATAGTGTCACTTTTTCCGGTCAGCAAGGACAGAACATAGTTACGAACTTAGTACGGAGTCCAGTTCAAACCCAAGGTAGTTCTAATTATCAAACTGGAACGCAAGCCCGTGGCGCTACTGGGGGAGTTATTCCGAGACCTGAAACAAGGCATAGCAACAATTTTGACCCACGGAATTGGTTAAGTGACGAGCTCAATATGGAAAATTTGGACAATGTTGCCCAGGATCAGAATGAAACAGTAAGTGACACTTCATTGGCTGAAAAATTAAAAATTTTTGACAACAAACTTTTCAGAATTAAGAAAAAGCAATTAGAACTTAATTATCTTAATAAGTGCATAAAGGAAAAAATAGTCCCTAAGGGCTTGAGACTGTTTGTATACCCGAATGGATTAGAACTTGGTTCTGACTTTCACAATGAGTTGATTGGCCTGTTTAACAACCACGGGCTAGCTATTTTAAAATGTATGGTTAAACATTATCAAATCGAACTCGACAACTTGACTATTGAGACTACAGCACTGGAAAGGGAGATAAAGGGTGACTTGAACTTTCACAGATATGAGTTCGAGTTTAACCGTACTCTATCTAGTATTGCCCAACAGATGACAAAATTAAAAGCAACTAAAATAAAAAAACTTAACAGGGACTTAAAGGCCTACGATGAGGGGCTAGCGTTCCCAAACCCTGCTGGTGCACAACCACGACCAAGACAACGTAACCATACTTTTGTAAAACAAAGAAACCAACCGATGGGCCACCAGACTAGACAGGGTAACAACAGACAGGGTAATAATAGACTTGGTCAAAACACAGACGAATATACTACCAATGAGGAACATGTTATGGGGGCGGAAGGTTTAAACGAACCTGACCCTACTGCAGATGTCTTTGAAGACGACGATTGGGCTACCCAAAGTCAACAACAAAAAAACTACAGAAGGGGGAGGGGGACGAGTTGGAAACAGAAACGACCAGTGGCCCCGGGGAGACGATACAACACGCGGAGCAACAACCAACAGTGGGATTGACCCTGTTTGAGGTTGTGACTAATAAGGATGCTGACTTTAAAATCTATAATTATACAGAGTGTCATGTTGACAGTGGGCTTGTTGAACTTTTTGCAAAGGGACTAACTTTTGTGCCTTCACAGGCTTGTAACATTGTGAATCTGTTATTAGATTTTAAAATGTTCATTAGGAAGCTCAATCTCAACATGATTTTTAGTAACCCTGACCCTAACTTTTTAGTTGACCCATTACGTGTCCCCAGTAGTTTCAATCCACCCCTAAACAACTCACTTTATTTATTTGAGCAACTTTGTGAGTTAGAATTTAGGGAAATAACTTCTAGAACAAATAACATCCATCAATATAACATTTCTAAGGATGAACAAGAGTTGTTGACCATGTTTAGAAAATTACCGGTGAGATTGATGAAACCGGACAAGGGGGGTGGACTAGCAATAGTTTACAATGTAGACTACGTGAACATCATGCTTGCGCTACTGGAAAGGGACACCTATGAAGTGGTCAGTAGGAACCAGCTTAACCAAGCACATCATCATATTAAGTCACACATGAATGACCTTTTTATTGACAGGTTAATTACAGGTGAACAAAGTCAATATTTAACAATGCTTGCCCCTAGAATCCCAAAAATTTTTGGGATTCCAAAACTTCATAAAAACTTGGGGAACCCACCGTTCCGCACACTTGTCGATGCCCGTCAGTCAATAACTTATCCCGCTGCCAAATTAGTTGATTCAATCCTTAAAAAGTATGTGGAAGGCGAGGACCAAATTCTCAAAGACTCATGGTCTTTTCTCGAAAGTTTACGAGATGTGGCATTCGACCGTTCTTTGAATTTTTTAACAGTCGATGTATGCGACCTTTACTCTAGTATTCCCCAAGACCTGGGAATCGAGTGGGTAGTAGAATTTATAGGGTCAAGAGGGGCTTCTAGTGACCAATGCAACTTAGTTGAGCAATTATTAGACATCATTTTGAAAGACAACTTTGTCTCTTTTGGAGACAAGTTGTTTTTACAAAAAATCGGAGTAGCCATGGGGTCACCAGTGGGCGCAAGTTTTGCAAACTTAGTCATGGCCCACTGGGAGACTACTCATGTGTTTTCCAATGCTTGGAAATCAAGCATTTGCCTGTATAAAAGATATCTGGACGACATCTTCATTCTTTTGAAAGGAGATGAGACAGATGCAAGGGAACTAGTGAAATTCTTGAACTCTACTACAGGCTTTCTTAAATTCACTATGAATTTTAAAACAAATGATATCTGTTTCCTGGACATTCTCCTTAGTAAAAAGCAGGACCAATACATATCCCAAATATATAGGAAGAGCACATTCTCAAACACATATTTACATTTCTCAAGCTCTCATCCCCACTACCAAAAGAAATCGGTAGTAAAAGGCCAATTGGTTAGGCTAGCGAGGATGACTACACTTGAGGAGGACTTCACTAGAGAATGTGATAATTTATACCAGATGTTTAGGCATAGGGGTTATCCAAGTTCATTCTTGGACAACATCTTTGGTGAAGTCATGTCAAAAAGAGAACATGGGGTCTATGAAGCAATATTGGGAATTCAGGATAGAGCTGATCAATTGACTGAACATAATGAAATAGAACTTTCTATAAAAAATCCTAATACAGTTAATAGCCCTGAGACTGCTAGGGTTGAAACGCTAGGGAGGCAGACTAACTATGTAAATTCATTTGTTTTTGTCTATTGCCCTGAGGCTATTGAGATTTCCAAGGTAGTGAGGAAATATTGGTTTTGTTTATCTTTAGAGAAAGACTTAACAAAAATTATTGGTGTTGAACCTACTATTACCTTTAAGAGGGGTAACAACATGAAAGATCTGCTCAAAAGGAAACCTCTAGGAGCAAGTATCAAGGGGGGTACCCTAAAATGCGGGGCATGCAGGCAGTGCACATATATTAATACTGCTGACTCATTTACGGTAGGTCATGACACCTTTAGAGTCTGGAAACGCTTTAATTGTAATAGTAAACGTGTAGTTTACTTGGCACAGTGCAAACAATGCCCCGCATTTTACATAGGAAAGACGGATAGACATCTGAGAGATAGGGTACACGAGCATGGGTATGCGATCAATAACAGCAAGGATGAAAATGCCCTGGCAAAGCACTGCACTCAAAATGTAGACCATGTGTTTGATTTTATGGTCATCGACCAAGTCTTCCCTGACAACACTAACTTGGCCAACGAAAATTTTCTAAAGTTACAGTTAGAAAAGAAAGAGTTATGTTGGCAGTTACGTTTGGCAGCACATAAAGCGCCTGGACTTAATGAATACTGTTCAATTATGTGTGTTCTTAAATTGAACAGTCTATTCAGATAGGGATTTTGTATTATGGTATAATGAACCTATTCTGAGTAGTGAAGATCTTAACTTAACTGTTATAGCATGTTTCCTACTTTTTAGTCTTGTCAGGAGATTTAGATTTACATTTATTTGGACCCATGACTTGTGGGGTACTTAATGATATAAATACATTCATATATACACATCCGTTGCTTAAATTTACGTAGGGTAGGAATTTTTAGGAAACATCAATGCCCACCGTTATAAATTGGTATTAATGTCTGATTTTTTTTATATTTATATTCAATACACATGAACATACATTATATATTTAATATATACATTTTTTAATTCTTGTTTGTTAGATGTGTTTGATTGAATATTTCATATTCTACAATTAATTTAATTTTTAGACTGTTTTTATTAATGTCACCGTTGGTGTCTTTTATTATTTATACCCTGTTTGTTATGCCGACAAAATTTATCTATATGTAGCAGTTTGGCTGGACGCTTATTGTATGCTGCATTAATTAATTAATTAATTAAGTTAGAAGGATTTTTAAATTGAGAGTGTTTGCAGCACTGTTGTAAGTCTGATGAAGTTCAGGCAGGGACCTGAACGAAAAACGCATGTCTGAGCGTTTTACGATATTTGTTTCGTTTTTGTCCTTTGGTGTGGCTACTATTAAACTACTGGATTTTACTTTACAAAAGTTAGAACAGCGTGGTTTATCATCACAGTGTTTGCTGAGTTTACTTCCGTATTCGCATTGGCGTACTTGTTGGAAAGCCGTCATCCAGGATACTATTGTGGCATCTACTCTTGTTGTTTTTTTGTTGTTGTTTTTTAGTGTTGTTTTGCTACATATTTTGTGTTTCCAGTTTCTGACTGAAAAGTTAGCCGAGGTACTTTGTTTCCTGACAGTAATCTGTAGATACTATGCCTGGGAAGCCAGGTCGACAAACTTCTCTGCTTTTCCAAAGACGGTTTGCACCTGTCCCCTCTAGGCTTTCGGCTGCTGGCAAAGGCTCTTGCCTCACCATAGTGCCTTAAATCTCTTTTAAAGTTTTTTTGTCTAGTCCTTCTAGCATGTTGAGGGATCAGTTGCTAGTGTCCTCTCCTGCTCAGCTGGTGAACCTGGGAATATTGAGGCAATGTTACAATTGCCTCATGTACACAGACAACCCTCTCCTCCTCCCACAAAACACAAATACATGCGAGAGATGCAACTATACGGCCAAACTGGAGGCTGAGCTCTCTCAACATAGGACTGGCAAGACCAGTCAGGAGGAAAAGGTTACCACACACACTATAGACCCAGTCTCACATAGTACCATCTCAACCTCAAATCATACACATAAACACACAAAGACATACTCGGAGGCTCTGATCAAAAATCTACCAAAACAGCAGAGGCCACCAAAGCAGACACCCAAACAACCACCACCTCAGAACACAACACCTGCAACACATAGACCTCACAGTCACAGTGTCAAACAGTCACAGCCCTTAAGGCCAAACACAATGCCAGACACACTAGTCATTGGTGACTCCATAGTCAGACACACTGACGTCCCGCTCACCAGACTGAGTTAGGAGAAGGTCACAGTAAGCTGCCTGTCGGGCGCTAGAATCCGCCACATAACGCATGCACTCAGGTCTCTCAACAGCAGGTACAAATATGACTCAGTCATTGTCCACGCTGGTGTAAACGACCTGAGACGTACCTCCTTGGACTACATGAAAAGAGACATTGAGGAGCTCTCTGATTATGTAGCCCAGGCAGGTATGACCCTGACCCTGAGCAGTATCCTACCTTCACCAAGATTGATGCCACAATACAGAGATAAGATGATCAGCTTTAACAATTGGCTTAAACTCTGGTGTCATTCAAAGGGGATCCAGTGTCTGTCTGCCTGGGATGACATGCTGGACAAGCCACGCTGCTTCTCAAGGGACGGCTTGCACCTGTCACCCCTGGGATTCCGAATATTGGCAAAGGCTCTTGCCACCCCCATAGTGCCTTTTTTAGGCAAGGCTCAACTTCTAAACCTACCACACTAGAACACAAAAAAGGAAAAAAACTAAGGGTAATGCTGCTCAATGCCAGAAGTCTAAATCTCAAAATGCACGCACTCGAGGCCCTTCTCAGTATGGAGAACATCGATGTCTGTGCTGTAACAGAAACCTGGTTCAAGGCTCCTGAGAGCACCCCAGCACTATCAGGTTTTACCTCATATCATGCATTCCGGCCCCAAAATCCGGAAAATACCAAGAAAGGAGGGGGGGTATCCATATTCATCAAGGACACCCACACCTCCAGACTGGTGGCAACGCACGATGCATCGGAAACCATCCAGGTGCAATTAACCATAGGCAAGACTGCTCTGCAAATTGTAGCATGTTACAGGCCACCCTCACAAACTCAGGAACCTCACATGGCCTTCCTGAAAACACTAGAGGGGATAAATGTATCACCAAACACCATCATACTAGGTGACTTCAATTACCCTAATATAGACCGAGTACACTACTCAAGCCCAAACACCCTAGCCCAAAAGTTCCTGGAATTCATAAACTCAAATGCCATGGAACAACTAGTCACCATCCCCACAAGAGGAGAAAACATACTTGATCTCATCATCACGAACATGGGAGCACAATGTTCAACACCGGAAGTATACCCCTCACTGGTGAGATCAGATCACAAACTAATCTCGCTGGAGGTCCTCATCCCACCCCCACCTGGAATAAAAAAGACCACAGTAAAGAACTTCTCGAAAGCCGACTTCACACTTCTACAGACTAGTGGGGTCGCCTTTAAGGCCGCCGAGCGGAAAACAGTACTCAAGCTGCTGAATCACTTACAAATGCCTTCTACCAGCACCTGCAGGACTGCATGGATAAGGCAATCCCAAGCAAAACAAAGACTCTTTGTACCAAAGGCAAGCGTCCAGTCTGGTGGACCCCAGCCATAAACAAACTCTACAACAAAAGGAGGAAGCTACTACAAGATAGAGCAAAATCCTTAAAAGGTAAGACACCCTTGATCACTATAAGTAAAAACTAAGAGCTCTCATAAAATCATCCAAAGCAAATTTTGAGAGAAAAATAGCTAAAGACTCAAAAGACAATCATAAGGCCTTCTTTAGCTATGTTAGAAACCTGGGAGGAAACTCCCAGATATGTTCAGAACTAGTTCAAAATGATGTGAAGATTACTGATCCTACAGACATTGCCAACATACTGGCTGACAGGTTCAGTGCAAACTTCTCCCTCCCCCAAAAGGAGAGATTTCTATACCAAGCGATTGCAGCCCCCCAAACATCTCCAACGCCCAAGTGAGAACTGCTCTCTCCAAAGCAAAAAACACAGCATCCATGGGACCTGATGGTGTCCCCGGCTGCGTGCTCCACGAACTCAATGAGGAATTAAACCCACAGCTAGGACAGCTGTTTGATCATAGTCTTACCACTGGATACGTACCCAGGGAGTGGCGCACTGCAACTGTGGTCCCACTTCACAAAGGCGGTGCCTCCACCGACCCTGGAAATTACCGGCCCATTAGCTTGACAAGCCTTATCTGCAAAGCCATGGAGAGGATCATAATGGACCTCATAAATAAAGACATAGGGAATTTGCAGACTTTGGATCCATCCCAGTTTGGCTTTGTCAAAGGCAGATCATGCCTTCTAAACTTGGTTGACTTTTTCGAAACAGTCACCAAAGCCATTGATGAGGGAAAGGCAGTCCATACAGCCTACCTCGATCTGGCGAAGGCCTTCGATACAATAACCCACTCGGGTATCATTGAAAAACTCATCAGCTTAAATGTTAACCCATACATTACAAGATGGGTTGCAAACTGGCGGAGTGACAGAACACACAGGGTCAGAGTTGCTGGCGCCATGTCAGACTCAAAGCCTGTCACAAGTGGTGTACCACAGGGCTCAGTCCTGGGCCCACTCTTGTTTGGCATCTACCTTTCCGAAGTACAAGCAAACACAGGAGGGTTATGGCTGACAAAGTTCGCAGATGACTGCAAACTGGGCGCCATAGTAGAAAACACATCTGACACAGATATCCTTCAGAAGGGTCTCACAGAAACGGATAACTGGTGCCAGAGCCATGGCCTAAAGTTAAATGCCAAAAAATGCATAGTCATACCCTTCGGGAAAAACAAGGTGGCAATCCACTGAGCACAGAAGAAGTTATCAGGGACCTGGGGACCCAAGTTGATAGTAGTCTATCATTCGACACCCATGTAGCCAAAGTAGTTAGGAAAACCTTCTACATTGCCCACCTTATCATGAAGGGATTCTCATCTAGATCAAGGGAGGTCCTAGTCTCCCTATACTCATCACTCATCAGACCAATGATTAAGTACAATGCCCCATTCTGAATGTATCTGACCCGACACTTGCAGCAGCTTGAGAGGCCACAAAAGTTCCTCACCAAAAGGATAAAGGGTCTCAAACATCTGTCCTATGCTGCCCGACTGAAGGAACTCCAACTCTATTCAGTCGCTTACCGCCTGCTCAGAGGTGACCTTTGCCTAACATACAAGGCCATGTCAAACCCAGATTTGATGAATATGCTTCACCTCAAAAAATCTAGATCCGTCAGAGCCACAAGGGCGGG
This sequence comes from Protopterus annectens, assembly GCF_019279795.1. NCBI lineage: Eukaryota > Metazoa > Chordata > Ceratodontiformes > Protopteridae > Protopterus > Protopterus annectens. Next base: position 276,923,490 of record NC_056743.1, read on the forward strand.
AGACTTAAACCTTGACACGGCTATTAATAGGGCGTGCTGGAGGGATAGATTCATCACCCAAAGACTCCCTATGCTGTGGAACAAAATCCCGGTATATGTGAGGCAGAGCACCTCGCTGGCCTTGTTCAAGAGAAATCTTGACCAATGGATGGGAGATCGCAGATATACCCCAGGGATTACCTCAGTGTCACTGCTCGACAGAGGCACAGCAAAATAATGGGTATAGTTCCCCATACTAAAGGGGTGGCGTAAGCCACAAAACTATGGGCTAGGCTTGTAAATGCCCTCAGGCAGATAGCCTAGTATGAACCTATGAACCTATGAACACACACAGTGAAATCAGCAAGTCATAACAAAATACACTAAATGCTAGAAGCTTAAACCAAAAACTGAAAACCCTGAAAGCAATTCTGTCACTGGAAGAAGCAGATTTTTGTGCAGTCACAGAAACCTGGTTCAAGGCTTCAAAATACCCCAGCCTTGCAAGGCTACAATGGCTTCCACACTTTCAGTGTGTGCAATGAAAATGTGAGAACCAAAGGAGACAGTGTTTCTATCTATAGTAGAGATAAATTCACCTCCTGTCTAGCAGACTGGACAACTCCATGGAGTTACTCCAAGTTCAGGTTACGGTAGGTAAGACCCCCATTAAAGTCATAGCCAGTTACAGATCCCACTTCCATGGGTAATGACACACATGAAACCTACTTGACCAAACTGAATAGAATCTAAATAGTACCAAAAACTCTGGTTATGGGGGATTTCAATTGTCTCACCATTACATAGGAAACCTACGCTAGCCCTAGCTTAACCCGAACTGATTAGGGCAAAAGTTCCTTGAATTGGTTAACTCAAAATGCCCTGGTATAAATTGTTGATTCCCTGACAAGAGGAACAAACATGTTAGATCTGGTCCTCACTAACATGTCAAATGGATGCATTACAGCAACTATCGTACCCTCATTAGTCAAAGTGACCACAAGTCAGTCACCTTCGAGCTAACATTAACACCAGAACTCAAAAAGGGTGAAATCAGACAAAAAACTTCATCAAGGCAAACTTTACTATCCTAGGTGAAGGTATAAATGCATTCTAAGACCCACTCCAAGATGGAAGTGGTAACTACACAGATGGTTACACTAAAGCCCTGTAGAATCAATTGCATAAGTGTATAGACTCAGCTGTACCAGAAAGAATCAAAGCCAGAGCCCCAAATAAAAACAAGCCGCTATAATATAAATCCAGCATCAACATACTTTACAATAGATGCAAAAAGTTGCTGTCCATGAAAACAAAGACGGGACCCGCAACAATGGTAGAGTACAGCACCCTCCTCAGCCTCAACTGGCAAATAAGGCAACTTTTCAAATCCCTTAAAGGCCTCTTTGAGAAAAACTTAGCTAGCACAGCCAAGGATAACCATAAGGCCTTTTACAGCTACATACGTAGCCTAAAAGGTAGAACCCAAGCATGTGCAGAACTAGTGACCGACGGTATCACACACACATACCCCACAGAGATAGCAATCCTGCTACCAGATAGGTTTGGTGAAAATTTCACCCTCTCTATCCCATCCAAATCTATCACAAACCTTGCCCCAACTACCGCACCCTACATATCTGAAGAGCAGGTCATCAAAGCCTTGTCCAAGGCAACACCATGGCTAGTCTGCAGAGAGGGTATGAGTGGGTGCCCCCCTGCTTGCTTATCTACCACATAACAGTGGTGTTGTCCGTCTTTACCAATAGATGTCCTGGAAGAATGTAATCCTTGAAGGCTGTCAGAGCATTCTTTACAGCTAACATTTCTTTTTGATTGATATGCAGGTGCATTTGACTCGGGTTCCATTTGCCCTGAATGCACTTGCAAGCCAAGTGAGCCCCCCATGCAGTCTGATGCACCTGTTGTTAGGGTTTGGGCAGCAGGGGGTAGAGTGAATGGCAGACCCTTGTTGTGGTGGCAGGCCTCTGCCCAACAAAGGAACTCTGTCTGTAGACAAGAGATGATAGGAATCATTGATTCTAGGTCCTGAGAATGTTGAAACTATAGGCTTTTTAGATAACACTGTAGTTTCGTCATGTGCAGTCTTGCATATGGAATTAGTAGAATGCAAGAGGCCATGAACTCCAGGGCTTGCAGTATTTTCCTTGCAGATAGCTGGGTCTTTGTGGCCAGTAGTTTGAAGTAGGCTGTCAAATAAACCTGTTTCTCTGGCATGAGGTAGGCCATCTGGGAAGTTGTATTCAAGCTTGCTCCCAGGAATACAATTTGTTGGCAGGGTACTAATGTGATTTCTTTTCATTTATGGTGTACCCCAGAGAAGCTAGTAATTTCTTTACAAATGCCAAATGATTTAATAGTATGTCCTGGCTTTCTGCCTGAATTAGACAATCGTCCAGGTATGGATATATCTGAATATTTCTTTACCTGCAGTATGCAATGACTGGAGCTAGACACGTTGTGAATACCCTGGGTGCAGTAGATAAGCCAAAGGGCAGGGCAGAGAACTGACGGTGCATGTAACCTGCTCTGAAGCGTAGGTATTTTCTGAAAGATTCCCTTACTGAGATGTGCAGGTAGGCTTCCTTTAAATCCAGTATTACCAACCAGGCATTTTTGCCTAGCATGGGAATCAGCTGTTGAAGAGCTAGCATTCTGAATTTTGGGATTACCAAAAAGGTGTTTAGGATAGACAGGCCAGGATAGGATGCCAGGAATTGTCTTTTCTCGGTACCAGGAAAAGTCTTGAGTAAAAACCTTGCCCCCCTTCCTCTTCTGGAACAGGCTGAATAGCTCTGATACTTAGAAGAGAGAGAACCTGCTTTTTAGCCTCTGCCCACTGATTTGGGGGTTAGGTATGGCCAACCGGTTGGGGCTGGTAAGGAGTGGAAGTGGAATCTGTATCCTTGGGAAAGTTTATTTAAAACCCATTTGTCTTGGGTATTGAGTTGCCAGTTTTTTGAATGCAGAGCAATCCTTCCACCTTAAGGAACAGTCAGTTGAGCAGGGCTTGGAATGTTTAGTTAAGTCATTGTGACAGTTTACCATAGGGGGGGTGTATTACTACTTCCAGCTTTGGAAGTGGGAGCCCCCCCACTGCTTAGGCCTGTGAGTACCTTGAGACTGAAGCCTGGGTGGTCTGCTGGTCCTGGGTTTCGACTGAGAAGGCCTGGAAGAGGCAGGAAAGGACCAATTCTTAGAAGTTCAGTGCCTACTTAAATCTGGGAGGCTGTACTTGCAGGAAATCTTTAACAGTTTTCATGGATTTAGCTTTTTCCTCCATCTTTTTAAGTACTTCTTCTGCTCTGTTGCCAAACAGGCAGTCTTGGTTTAAGGGAGCATCCAGTAATTTAGCTTTAACATGATCTGGAAAAGTTTGCTCCTTAAGCCAAGCATGCCTTCTACATACAGACCCAGATACAGCAGCCCTGCAAGATGCCTCTAATGAATTAAAACCACATTGGAAAGTATGTTTTCCAACTTGTTCAGCAGAATGCAATAAATCCTGTAATTCTTTATTTTCAGCACAGTCAGGAATCAACATTATTTTCTGTTTAAGCAATCCAATAATATGCTGCTGATACTTGAACATATGAAACTGGCAGTTTAAGGCCCTAATGGCCAAAGTAGAAGAAGTGTATACTTTCTTACCCCATCTGTCCAGGTCACTGGAATCTCTATCAGAGGGGGTAGGGTTTTTGGCAGTAGTAGCCTTAATGCTATTGGGTCCCTGTGAATGGTCTCAGGATCCGCAGTCGGAGGAACTTGTCAAAGTCAGGTACTCTGTAATACCTGTCAGATTTTCTGGGAGCAGGAAGCAAAGTGTCAGGGGCCAGGCTAGATTCCAGGAAGGCATCATCTACAATTCCCAGTACAGGAGGGATAGCTAAAGGCCTGTGTTGAGGTAGGAGTAAGAATTCCCTAAGCCTCTTTTTGGAGTCAGAGTAATCCCGGCTTTTTCAGGGGAAATGCTCCCTAAGAGTATGCAAAGTTTCACCAAAAGAGAAATCCTCTTAAGGGGAAGCAGAGGGAATTGAGTCCTCTGCAACAGAATCCTCATAGGTAGATAAAGGCAAGTCCTGGTCATCAAAGAAAACAGAAGTTTCAGAATCCTGATTAAAAGAATCAGAAGTTAAATCAGTTCTAGGTCTCTTAGAAGAAGAATGGTGGCTTCCCCTGATTAGAGTAATAAGGTCTTCAGCCATTTTTATCATTTGTTATTTACGCACAGGGACCTGACCATGCTTTCTGGGCATGGATCGAGTTTTAGGCCTTGAAGAAGAAGATGGCATCGGTTTAATATGAAAGTCAGTCGGCCTGAATACACCCTCAGAAACCGTTGCCTATACAGCGGCTCCGGACCCATCCAAGGTAGAGACATCCACAGGTTCCACAGTCGAAGAAGCATCTTGCGGCATACCAGACTCCGAATGGGTCTCAGTAGAGGCCTGCGAATCTGAAGTAGTGGGTATCAGGGGCTGTGAAAGCACCTCATCGAGTACCGGCAAACTGAAGACTAGCTTAACAGAAGCATCGTCGGCAGCTTTGGACCTATGCAGTCTGTCTCTGTCTTTATCTTTGCACTTTTTCGAAATGTCGGTAGTCGGGAGGCTTACCGAAGCCACTTCTGGATAATTCAAACCGAGTACCAAAAAATTTAGATGCGAAAATGAGCCAATAACGATTAATTCAACGTTTGAATAAGGCAGAAAACCAACAGTGAGGGATGTCGTAGTCTGGGCCTAAGCAATGTATGCAGTACAAATTAAAATCTTTATGAGGTATTTACTTTCCACAAGAAATACAATTAACTTTTACTGACATCAGTTAAAAGCAAGAAAAAGCATCCCCAACGGGGTACTTAGCTTTGATGAAGACTTCGGATCTGAAACTCGAAAACGAAAATTTCAGGAGTCGGATGACCGGCACTTGGGAACTGCTTCTGCTTCGGGCACCGCACAGCAAGAAAGGCTGATGTAATGGTGTCGACTGCATGCTTTATACCCCTGACTACCTGACGTCATGGAAGATGAGACAGCAACCCACGCAGGACCTAATACTTTGATAATCAGGCAGACTGAGGGCTACCTGCAAGCAGATAACCCAAATGTAATGACTGCAACAGTGAAACATGAAGAACATCGTGATATTATCAGAATTAAAAAAAAGATATGCACATTTTACTAAGCAAGGGAATGCTTTTCTCAATTCCAACTGGAAATAAACAACCTTATGAAAGTTTACTGTGCAAGATTGTAAGGTTTTCCTGCATATCAGTTTAAATAAAGAAAATGAAAACATTGTGAGATCCTTAATAGATCAAGTCTGGAAAGATGAGGTAGAAGCTCCAAACATACATCAAGAATATGTTTTTATAAGATTTCTCTGAACGATCAGTTTTATTCATTACTGATATTGTCACAAAATAAGAAGTCATGGTCAGTCTACTTGAAGATGACCAAAGGAATTTGACATACTGAAGTTCAGAGAGACATGAAATCCTTTCCGGTGTAGTTACATACGGTTAGCTTCATTGTATTTCACTGTGCAGTCAGTGCAATGAAGAATATATTCTACTACACTTAAGCCTTTTAATGAGTCCAGCAAAATGAGATACAAGATTGTAGTTCCTGAACAAAAAACATATGTTAGAAAGTTTCAGAGGAGAAAACAGGAATCATCAACATATTGTTTGTATCAAATGAATGAGGTTTTGCCTGCAAAATGCAGCGTAGCATTTGAGAGGCAAGGAGGATGAGGAGGAAGAAGAGCAAATGGGTGTTCCAGGACAAGGACCACCAGAAATGCTTTTTACATGCAGAGCAGTTGGTTTGTATAAACAGACCTAGGACTGGGAAAACTGGTATTAGAAAGAGGTGATGAGGAAGTTAAAAAGATGAAGGCTTAGTTTTCAACTAGTCTGAGCTCATTTGTTATATGCCTTACAGCAAGAAAATCTGTGAAATGATTTTTAAGATAATTCTCACTGGTAAGACCACTGTCAAAGACTAGTAATTCCAATGTGAGCTGATATTATTGTCTCTTTGGGTACTAATTAACATTTCCATTAGGAAAAAATTGATTCATTTCTGAATCAAAGAATCTGAAAGTCATTAATGAATTTTATCAGTTATTTTACTGCTGTGCTGGTCTTATACCAACTACCTTCTTTATACAAATAATGATATTTGCGCTAAAACCCTGAAGTACACTGAAACAATACAAAGCCTACAACAACATCATTCCTCAGAAAGTATTTTATTCTCCTGGGTAAGCCCACATTCATTAAACATTTAAAATACATGTTAAGCACTTACTATAGAAGTACAGTATTACTAAAAGTGTTTTAGGACACAGGGGCTAGCTGATGTTCAATCCTGAGCTAAAGTCACTTCTTCTGTAGTGCAAGTTGTATATATAATCTCTTTCATCAGAACTGTGTTACATATACATGAGGCACTCTGGATAGTATGATATCAGGAAAAGTACAGTTGCGTACCTACCATAAATGTAGATGTTTGAGTGTATTCACTATTGCAGTCATTACACTTGGATTATCCTGCCGGCAGGCTACCCACAGTCAGCCTGAATTCCAAATTCTTGGTCCGGCGTTGGTTGCTGTCACCTCTTCCCTGACGTTAGTGCGCCAGGGGTATAAAAGATGCAGCTGACGCCGTTTTCTTCAGTTTTTCTTGCCCCAGATGTCAGGTGCCCCCAAAAGGTAGGTTAAAAATTATGCTAATAAAAAAGCATGCACTAAAATATAACATTACCTTCATCTACAAGCAAATACACCACATAGGTTGCATAGAATAGAGAAGTACAGATAAGTCTCAGCAAAGAAAGGGGGATGGTGGGTGGGTAACCTGGACTGCAACAGTGAGTACACTCTAACATCTACATTTATGGTAGGTACACAACTGTACTATGTTCATCGTGTTTCACTTTTGCAGTCATTACACTTGGGTTGAATCCCAAAGCTGAGGTTGGGTGGCTGGGCCTAAATAGAATTAGGAGTGGCTATGAGGCCCTGCAGAACTGCAGTGGCAAAGCCTGCTCTGGATTTAGAGTAGAGAGGTAAGTGGTAGTGCTTGGTAAAAGTGTGCACTGAACTCCAAGTTGCAGCCTCTAAAATGTCTTTGGTTGGTACTCCTCTGAGGAAGGCTGCTGAAGTGGCTGCTGCTCTGGTTGAATGTGGCCTAATGCCCTTAGGCACTGAATTGCCATGTTGTGCATAGCAGAAACGAATGCAGTGATCTATCCATTTTGAAATAGTCTGCTTAGAGATAGCTTTTCCTTGTGATCCTGCAGCATATGCCACTAAGAGCTGCTCAGTCTTTCTGGAAGATTTAGTTCTATCCAAGTAGAAGCATAGCTGCCTGTGTATGTCCAAAGAATGTAGGAGTCTCTCACCCTTATTCTGTGGGTTTGTATAAAAGGTAGGCAAATGAATGGTTTGTTTAAGGGCCACACTGGACACTACCTTAGGCATAAATGTCGGGTTCATCCTCAGAGAAACCCTGTCTGGATGGAAAATGATAAAAGGTTCCACAGCCATGAGTGCCTGTAACTCTGAGATTCATCTTGCAGAGGTTATTGCTAGGAGCAGAGCTGTTTTCCATGATAAAAACATTATCTCAGCTGTATTGGCTGGCTCAAATGGTGGCAGTATGAGTTTTTCCAAGACATAGCTGAGGTCCCATGCAGATACTGGTGCTCTCCTTGGGGGTCTTAAAATTTGGGCCCCTCTGAGGTACTGCCTTAGCAATGGATGAGAAAAAAGAGGTGGTTCCGTATTGTAATGAGCTGAAATGGCAGAGGCATGGATTTTAATTGATGAAAACGACAGGCCTTTGTCCAGCATCTCAGTTAGGTATTGCAAAATCTGAGGAATATTTGGTACAACCGTGTTAATTCCTTGTGCCTGGTTCCAAACGCAGAATCTCTTCCATTTTTCTGCATAAGATTTTCTGGTACTGGACCTCCTGGCTTCCAAAATAACATCCATCACTGCTTGAGAGAGAGGTGTGTTCTGAATGGCTACATTATCCACCATGCTGCCAGATTTAGGGTCCTGAGTTGGCTGTGCAGGATCCGATTGTTTTGTTGGGTCAGTAAGTGAGGAATTAGAGGTAATGTCCAGGCTAGGCCTTGAGACAAGCTCTTTAGGATTGGGTACCAGTGCTGGCGGGGCCAGTCTGGGGCAATCAAAATCATTTTTGGCTTCTCTTGTCTGACCTTTAGGAGTACCTTGGGGAGGAGAGGCAGAGGAGGAAAGGCATAAACTGTTAGGGTTTCCCAGCTGAATGATAGAGCATCCACTTTCCATGCTTGCTTGTGATAAGTCCTTGTGCAGAACCTAAGTAGTTGGCAGTTGTGGGGGGAGGCAAATAGATCTATGTCCGGGCATCCCCATTCCTTTGTTATCATGCTGAAGACTTGTGGATCCAGTTTCCACTCGTGGGGATCAGTGAGGTTTCTGCTTAATTCGTCTGCCAGAGTATTTATCTTTCCTGGCAGGAATTGCGCTTGCAGGTGTAGTTGATAAGTCAATGCTGTGTCCCACAAAGTCATGGCTTGTCTGCAGAGGGGGTAGGATTGTGTGCCTCCCTGCTTGTTTATGTACCACATGACTGTAGTATTGTCCGTCCTTATCAGTAGTTGTCCTGGATGAAGTAGATCCTTGAAAGCTGTCAGGGCATTCTGAACAGCTAGCATCTCTTTCTGATTGATATAAAGATGCCTTTGGCTTGTGGGCCATGTGCCCTGAATACATTTTCCTGCCATGTTGGTTCCCCAGGCATAATCTGATGCATCTGTTTTTACTGACTGTCTGGCTGTGGGTTGGTTGAATGGCTTCCCTTGTTGTGGTGACAGGCCTGTGTTCACCATCGAAACTCCTGTTGCAGGCAAGGAAGGAGGGTAATTAATGTTTCCAGGCTGTGGCAATGTTGAGTCCAAACACTTTTTAGATACCATTGTAGTTTCCTCATATGCAGTCTGGCATATGGAATTAGTAGAATGCAGGATGCCATGAAGCCCAAAGATGCAGAATTTTTCTTGCAGATAACTGTGTCTTTGTTGCCAACATTTCTGTTGCCAACATTTTGAAGTAAGAAGTCAGTTGCCTTTGTTTGTCTGGCGTGAGATAAGCCATCTGGGCAATTGTATTTCATCTGGGCAATTGTATTTAAGCTTGCACCCAGGAATATTATCTCTTGAGGGGGTACTAGTTTTGATTTCTTTTCGTTTACTGTGTACCCTAGACAAATTAATAATCTTTTTACTAACGCCAGATGTTTTAGTAAAATGTCCTTGTTTTTTGCTTGAATAAGGCAGTCGTCCAAATAAGGATATATTTGAATTCCTCTTTGTCTGCAAAATGCAATTACTGCTGCCAGGCATTTTGTGAAGACCCTGGGCACAGCAGATAAGCCAAAGGGCTGTGCAGAGAACTGGTAGTGCATTGAGCCAGCTATGAATTGGAGGTATCTTCTGCAAGATTGTCTGATTGGTACATGTAGGTATGCCTCTTTTAGGTCCAAAGCTACAAGCCAAGCCTTCTTGCCCAGCATGGGCAGAAGCTGCTGCAGAGTCAACATTTTGAATTTTGGAATGTCCAGAAAAGTATTTAGAATAGACAGGTCCAGTATCGGTCTCCAGGCTTTGTCCTTTCTGGATACCAAGAAAAGTCTTGAGTAAAATCCTTGTCCCTGCTCTTGCTGTGGTACTTGCTGAATGGCCCTCATGTCCATGAGGGATGAAACTTGTTTTTGCGCCTCTGCCCGCTGATTGTGTGGCAGTTCTGGCATACCTTTTGCCCTTGGCAGGGTGTGAAAGTGGAACCTGTAGCCCTGGGACACTATATTCAAGACCCATTTGTCCTGGGTGATCCTGTGCCAATTCTGAGAAAAAAGTGCTAGTTTTCCCATCCAAGGGGGCTACCAAAGAATAAGTGCTTGGTGCTGGCAGAGGAAAGTTATTGGGACTGCTTCCTGTATGACTGTGATTTGTCTTCTCCGCTTTTGGAGGTAGAAGCGCCCCACTGTTTAGGCCTGTATGAGCCCTGGGGCTGGGGTCTGCCTCTGGGACGTCTGTACCTTCCTCTTTGTGGCCTGTCTGATACTGGAAAGGACCAATTCTTTGTAGGCCAGTTCCTGCTAAATCTTGGTGGCTGAACCTGTAAAAATTCCTTTACTGTTTGCATAGATGTTGCTTTGTCCTCCATTTTCTTCAAAACCTCCTCTGCTTTAACACTAAATAAAGTATCATGCTGCAATGGAGCATCTAATAATTTTGCTTTAACATGATCAGGCAGATTCTGTTCCTTTAACCAAGCATGCCTCCTAATGACAGAACCCATAACTGCGGCCCTGCAAGAGGCCTCCAGAGAATCAAAACCACATGGCAATGTATGCTTTCCCACTTGTACAGTTGCATGCAATAAATCCTGCATTTCCTTATTTTCTGCACAATCAGAATTAGTCAACATTTTCTGTTTAAGTAGTGAGATTAAGTATTGCTGATAATTAAGCATATGAAATTGACAGGTTAATGCCCTCACAGCCAAAGTAGCAGAAGTGTAAACCTTTTCCCCCATCTGTCTAGTGCTCTTGAATCCCTATCAGAGGGAATAGGATTTTTTTGCAGTGGAAGCCTTGACCCCTTTGGGACCCAGAGAAATGGTTTCTGGGTAAGCAGCAGGGTTTTTATAAAGAAATCTATGTGAATCCGGAACCCTGTAGTATCTGTCTGGTTTAACAGGGGCAGGGGGTAAAGAGTCAGGAGAAAGGCCAGACTCTGAAAATACATCATCCACAATGTCTAACACAGGGGGAATAGCAAGAGGCCTGTGCTGAGGTAGTAAAAGGAAATCTCTAAGCCTTTTCTTTGAATTCTGAGTAGTCTTGGCTCTCTCAGTGGAAGTGCTCCCTCATGGTATGCAGGGTTTCCCCAAAAGAATAATCCTCAGGAGGAGAGGCTGAAGGGATAGATGTTTCAGCATCAGAATCCTCATAGGAAGGAAGAGAGTATTCCTGCTCAGAGGAGGAGTCAGAGGAAATGGAAACCTGATCTGAAGATTAATATTCTGTCTCTTGCCTAGGCCTCTTATCAGGAGGGGGATGGGAACCCCTGATCAAGGTAATTAGGTCTTCGGCCATTTTGACCATCGGTTTCTTAGGCATGGAAGTCTGTCCAGGAGAATGCTGTACTTGTTTCTTTGTCTTTAGTGCTTTAGTCTTTGCGTTTGAAGCTGTGGTTGGCTTAACATATAACTGTGTAGGTCTGAAAACACCCTCAGAAGCCGATGCCTACTCAGCGGCTCTGGACTCATCTGAGGGGATAGTTTCCGAGTGTCCAATACCTTGAGAATCCAGAGGCCTAGTTGGCTCCACGTGGGAGTCGGCAATGGCCTGTGGCTCTGAGGCAGCGGGCATCAGGGGCTGCAAAAGCGCCTCACTGAAAACCGACGACTGGCTTAGCGGTAGCCTCATCGGTTTTGGACCTTGGATGCCTGTCCTTTTCTTTTTCCATGCGCTTTTTGTAAACTCCAGTCATCGGCTGTTCCGATGGCATTATATAATTGAATCTTCGGCCAAAGTAATGAAAGGCAAAATCGTACCGACACTTAATAGTGCATTAGTTAAATCTAGCGCAAAAACGACAGCTAGCAACGTTGTGATCAGGGCTTATGCAAGGAATACAGTAAAAATGAAAATCTTTATGAGGTATTTGCTTCCCACAAGAAATACAATTGTTAACTTTTACTGACATCGGTCTGGAGCAAGAAAAAAGTTTCCCCAATGAGGTACTTAGCTTTAATGAAGACTTCGGATCTGAAATTCATCTTTGAAAATCTCAGGAGTCGGCCGACCGGCACTTACGAACTGATTTTGCTTCGGGCACCGAGCGGCAAGAAAGATTGAAGAAAATGGCATCGGCTGCATCTTTTATACCCCAGGCACACTGATGTTAGGGAAAAGGCGACGGCAACCGACGCCGGACCAAGACTTTGGAATTCAGGCCGACTGCGGGTAGCCTGCCAGCAGGATAACCCAAGTGTAATGACTGCAACAGTGAAACATGATGAACATCAACACTGCTTTATGTTTAAGTGAAAAGTTTATCTACCTAGAATGCTGAATGTTACTTATGCTGATATCAGAAAAGGTAGCACATAAGTCAGAATTAGTAACACTGTAAGCAAGCTTTTGTTTACAGATGTCATAAAGAACTATATGTTAACTTAAGGAATTACTTTTTAAAGTAAAAGAAAAGAAATAACATGTAGATTAATTGAGTGAAGTACTGGAAAGGAACATGATACTAATAGAGGAGTCTGACATGTCGTGCATGGGTAAAAACAAATTAATCTCACGTCACTGTATTAAGGGAGTCATCCTACAAGAACTGGACAAATGTTTCTAACTCAAACCATGAAGAGAAAATCAGACTCAGCAATTCAAAAGCACTTACTTGTAGAACTACTGGTTACTACACTGTCCCCTGTAGTTGTGTTGTCCCATGAAACTGCTGAAATGCTGACATTGTAGGATCCACCAGGAGTCAGTCCAGTTATGGTTGCAGAGTCAGTCATTACACTCATATTTGACAATGAACTTCCATTAATGTTAACAGCATTAAGAATGTAGTAGTTGTGCAGTCCAGAAGGAGCAGTCCATGTCAAGAATAAAGTATTTGTTGAATTATTTCTGACAGAGAGATTAGTTATTTTCTCAGGTCCTGGTACAAGAGAAAAAGAGTTGATTACAAGGCCATCCTTTGTACAATCTCCTTCTGAAATAATGAATAAATTACAGTTGTGTAGTTACTGGTTATGTAATATTTTATGGTAAATTATCACATTAGTTAGTAAGCTTAAGGTATTTAACATGAAATTTGACCCAAAAAAAAATATAGAGCGAGTTAAATTTCTATGTGGTGATACAATGAATATTTTTCCCATGGTCAGTGTCTATGAATGTGAGTATTCCGTTCTCAGTCGATATATTGCAGAAGTATATACATATATAGTATTGTATTATATGCAATAATCGGAAGGCCATATTCTAGTCTGGGAAACAGGACATTTAGAGCAGTGGACCTTCTGCTTTCTGTGTGAGACAGTACTACAATTTACAAGAAGTTTTTTGATTAAGCACTTTGTATGACTGTCGTTTTATGTGAGCATTAAAAGAGACTGCTTGACGTTAGCCGAGGTACTTTGTTCCCTGACGATAATCTGTAGATGCTAAGCCTGGGAAACCAAGGTCTACAATTTTCTCTGCTTTTCCAAAGACGGTTTGCACCTGGCACCACTAGGCTTTCAGCTGCTGGCAAAGGCTCTTGCCTCACCATAGTGTATTTTTTAGGCAAGGTCTTGAAAACACACTTAGTGAAATCTGCAAGTCATAACAACATACACTAAACGCTAGGAGCTTAAACCAAAAACTGCAAACCCTGAAAGCCGTTCTGTCACTGGAAGAAGCAGATTTTTGTGCAGTCACAGAAACCTGCTTCAAGGCCTCAAAGAATACTCCAGCCTTGCAAGGCTGCAATGGCTTCCACACTTTCAGGGTGTGCAATGAACATGTGAGAACCAAATGAGACAGTGTTTCTATCTACAGTAAAGATAAATTCACCTCTTGTTTAGTTAGACTGGACAACTCCATGGAGTTACTCCAAGTTCAGGTTACGGTGGGTAAGACCCCCATTCAAGTCATGGCCAGTTACAAATCCCATCTCCATGGGTCATGACACACATGAAGCCTACTTGATCAAACTGAATACAATCTAAATATTACCAAACACTCTGGTTATGGGGGATTTCAATTGTCTCACCATTAAATAGGAAACCTACGCTAGCCCTAGCCTAACCCAGACCCACTAGGGCAAAAGTTCCTTAAATTGGTTAACTCAAATGCCCTGGTATAAATTGTTCATTCCCTGACAAGAGGAACAAACATGTTAGATCTGGTCCTTAATAACATGTCAAACGGATGCATTACAGCAACTATCGGACCCTCATTAGTCAAATCTGACCACAAGTCAGTCACCTTCGAGCTAACACTAACACCAGAACTCAAAAAGGGTGAAATCAGACAAAAAACTTCATCAAGGCAAACTATACCATCCTAGGTGAAGGTATAAATGCATTCTGAGACCCACCCCAAGCTGGAAGTGGTAGCTACACAGAAGGTTACACTAAAGCCCTGTAGAATCAATTGCATAAGTGTATAGACTCAGCTGTACCAGAAAGAATCAAAGCCAGAGCCCCATATTAAAAAAAAGCTGCTATGGTATAAATCCAACGTCAACATACTTTACAATGAATGCAAAAAGTTGCTGTCCATGAAAACAAAGGCGAGACCCCCAACAATGGTAGAGCACCCTCCTCAGCCTCAACAGGCAAATAAGGCAACTTTTCAAATCCCTTAAAGGCCTCTTTGAGAAAAACTTAGCTAGCACAGCCAAGGATAACCATAAGGCCTTTTACAGCTACATACGTAGCCTAAAAGGTAGAACCCAAGTATGTGCAGAACTAGTTACCGAAGGTATCACACACGCGGACCCCACAGAGATAGCAAACCTGCTGCCAGATAGGTTTGGTGAAAATTTCACCCTCTCTATCCCATCCAAATCTATCACAAAGCTTGCCGCAACTACCCCACCCTACATATCTTTAGAGCAGGTCATCAAAGCCGTGTCCAAGGCAAAAACCATGGCTAGTCTGCAGAGAGGGTATGAGTGGGTTCCCCCCTGCTTGCTTATGTACCACATAACAGTGGTGATGTCAGTCTTTACCAATAGTTGTTCTGGAAGAATGTGGTCCTTGAAGGCTGTCAGATAATTCTGTACAGCTAACATTTCCTTTTGATTGATATGCAGGTGCATTTCACTAGGGTTCCATTTGCCATGAATGCACTGCCCTGCCAAGTGAGCCCCCCATGCATAGTCTGATGCACCTGTTGTTAGGGTTTGGACGGCAGGAGGTAGAGTGAATGCCAGTCCCTTGCTGTGGAGGCAGGCCTCTTCCCACCAAAGAACTCTGTCTGTAGACAAGGGATGATAGAAATAATTGATTCTAGGTCCTGAGAATGTTGACACCATGGGCTTTTTAGATACCATTGTAGTTTCCTCATATGCAGTCTTGCATATGGAATTAGTAGAATGTAAGAGGCCATGAACTCCAGGGCTTGCAGCATTTTCCTTGCAGATAGCTGGGTCTTTGGGGCCAGTACTTTGAAGTAGACTGTCAAATAAACTTGTTTCTCTGGCATGAGGTAGGCCATCTGGGAAGTTGTATTCAAGCTTGCTCCCAGGAATACAATTTGTTGGCAGGGTACTAATGTGATTTCTTTTCATTTATGGTGTACCCCAGAGAAGTTAGTAATTTCTTTACAAATGCCAGATGATTTAATAGTATGTCCTGGCTTTCTGCCTGAATTAGACAATCGTCCAGGTATGGATATATCTGAATATTTCTTTGCCTGCAGTATGCAATGACTGGAGCTAGACACGTTGTGAATACCCTGGGTGCAGTAGATAAGCCATAGGGCAGTGCAGAGAACTGACAGTGCATGTAACCTGCTCTGAAGCGTAGGTAATTTCTGAAAGATTCATTTACTGAAATGTGCAGGTAGGCTTCCTTTAAATCCAGTGTTACCAACCAGGCATTTTTGCGTAGCATGGGAATCAGCTGTTAAAGAGCTAGCATTTTGAATTTTGGGATTACCAAAAAAGTGTTTAGGATAGACAGGCCACGATAGGATGCCAGGAATTGTCTTTTCTGGGTACCAGGAAAAGTCTTGAGTAAAAAACCTTGCCCCCATTCCTCATCTGGAACAGGATGAATAGCTCTGATACTTAGAAGAGAGAGAACCTGCTTTTGAGCCTCTGCCCACTGATTTGGGGGGGGGGGGGGACTGGCCAACAGGTTGGGGTTGGTAAGGAGTGGAAGTGGAATCTGTATCCTTGGGAAAATATATTTAAAACCCATTTGTCTTGGGTAATGAGTTGCCAGTTTATTGCATCCAGAGCAATCCTTCCCCCTTAAGGAACAGTCAGTTGAGCAGGGCTTGGTAGGTTTAAAGTTAAGTCATTGTGACAGTTTACCATAGGGGTGTGTATTACTACTTCCAGCTTTGGAAGTGGGAGCCCCCCACTGCTTAGACCTGTGAATACCTTGAGACTGAAGCCTGGGTGGTCTGCTGGTCCTGAGTTTCGAATGAGAAGGCTTGGAAGAGGCAGGAAAGGACCAATTCTTAGAAGGTCAGTGCCTACTAAAGCTGGGAGGCTGTACTTGCAGGAAATCTTTAACAGTTTTCATAGATTTATCTTTTTCCTCCATCTTTTTAAGTACTTCTTCTGCTTTGTTGCCAAACAGGCGGTCTTGGTTTAAGGGAGCATCCAGTAATTTGACTTTAACATGATCTGGCAGTGTTTGTTCCTTAAGCCAAGCATGCCTTCTAAGTACAGACCCAGATACAGCAGCCCTGCAAGATGCCTCTAATGAATCAAAACCACATTGCAAAGTATGTTTTCCAACTTGTTCAGCAGAAATCATTAAACCCTGTAATTCTTTATTTTCAGCACAATCAAGAATCAACATTATTTTCTGTTTAAGCAATCCAATAATATGCTGCTGATACTTGAACATATGAAACTGGCAGTTTAAGGCCCTAATGGCCAAAGTAGCAGAAGTGTATACTTTCTTAATCCATCTGTCCAGGGCCCTGGAATCTCTATCAGAGGGGGTAGGGTTTTTGGCAGTAGTAGCCTTAATGCTATTGGGTCCTTGTGAATGGTCTCAGGATCCGCAGTCGGAGAAACTTGTGAAAGTCAGGTACTCTGTAATACCTGTCAGATTTTCTGGGAGCAGGAGGTAAAGTGTCAGGGGCCAGGCTAGATTCCAAGAAGGCATCATTTACAATGTCCAGTACAGGAGGGATAGCTAAAGGCCTGTTTTGAGGTAGGAGTAAGAATTCCCTAAGCCTCTTTTTGGAGTCAGCGTAATCCTGGCTTTTCCAGTGGAAATGCTCCCTAAGCGTATGCAAAGTTTCACCAAAAGAGAAATCCTCTTAAGGGGAAGTAGAGGGAATGGAGTCCTCTACATCAGAATCCTCATAGGTAGATAAAGGCAACTCCTGGTCATCTGAGACAACAGAAGTTTCAGAATCCTGATTAAAAGAATCAGAAGTTAAATCAGTTCTAGGTCTCTTAGATGGAGAATGGTGGCTTCCCATCATTAGAGTAATAAGGTCTTCAACCATTTTTATCATTTGTCTTGTAGGCACAGGGGCCTGACCATGCTTTCTGAGCATGGATCGAGTTTTAGGCCTTGATGAAGAAGATGGCATTGGTTTAATATGCAAATCAGTAGGCCAAAACACCTTCAGAAGCCACTGCCTGTACAGCGGCTCCGGACCCATCCAAGGTAGAGACATCTGCAGGTTCCACAGTCGAAGAAGCATCCAAAGGCATAACAGACTCCAAATGGGCCTCAGTAGAGGCCTGTGAATCTGAAGTAGCGGGTATCAGGGGCTGCAAAAGCGCCTCACTGAGTACCAGCGAACTGAAGACTAACTTAACAGAAGCATCGTCGGCAGCTTTGGATCTATGCGGTCTGTCTCTGTCTTTATCTTTGCACTTTTTCGAAATGTCTGTAGTCGGGTGGCTTACCGAAGCCACTTCTGGATAACTGAAACGAGTACCAAAAATTTTAGATGCGAAAATGAGCCGATAACGAATAGTTCAAGGTTTGAATAAGGCGCAAAACCGACAGTGAGGGATGTTGTGGTCTGGGCCTAAGCAAGGTATGCAGTACGAATGAAAATCTTTATGAGGTATTTGCTTTCCACAAGAAATACAATTAACTTTTACTGACATCAGTTAAAAGCAATAAAAAGGATCTCCAATGGTGTTGAATACTTCGGATCTGAAACTCGAAAACGAAAATATTAGGAGTCGGACGACCGGCACTTAGGAACTGCTTCTGCTTCGGGCACCGCATGGCAAGAAAGACTGATGTAATGGTGTCAGCTGCATACTTTATACCCCTGACTACCTGACGTCATGGAAGATGAGACAGCAACTGACACAGGACCCAACACTTTGATAATCAGGCTGACTGAGGGCTACCTGCAAGCAGATAACCCAAATGTAATGACTGCAACAGTGAAACATGAAGAACATCGTGATATCAGAATTAAAAAAAAAATATGCACATTTTACTAAGCAAGTAAATGCTTTTCTCAATTCCATCTGGAAATAAACAACCTTATGAAAGTTCACTGTGCAAGATTGTAAGGTTTTCCTGCATATCAGTTTAAATAAAGAAAACGAAAACATTGTGAGATCCTTAATAGATCAAGTCTGGAAAGATGAGGTAGAAGCTCCAAACATACATCAAGAATATGTTGTTATAAGATTTCTCTGAACGATCAGTTTTATTCATTACTGATACTGTCACAAAATAAGAAGTCACGATCAGTCTACTTGAAGATGACCAAAGGAATTTGACATACTGAAGTTCAGAGAGACATGAAATCCTTTCAGGTGTAGTTACATACTGTTAGCTTCATTGTATTTCACTGTGCAGTCAGTGCAATGAAGAATATATTCTACTACACTTAAGCCTTTTAATGAGTCCAGCAAAATGAGATATAAGATTGTAGTTACTGAACAAAAAACATATGTTAGAAAGTTTCAGAGGAGAAAACAGGAATCATCAACATATTGTTTGTATCAAATTAATGAGGTTTTGACTGCAAAATGCAGCGTAGCATTTGAGAGGCAAGGAGGATGAGGAGGAAGAAGAGCAAATGGGTGTTCCAGGACAAGGACCACCAGAAATGCTTTTTACATGCAGAGCAGCTGGTTGGATTAAACAGACCTAGCACTGGGAAAACTGGTATTAGAAAGAGGTTATGAGGAAGTTAAAATGATGAAGGCTTAGTTTTCAACTAGTCTGAGCTCATTTGTTATATGCCTTACAGCAAGAAAATTTGTGAAATGATTTTTAAGATAATTCTCACTGGTAAGACCCCTGTCAAAGACTAGTAATTCCAATGTGAGCTGATTTTATTGTCTATTCGGGTACTAATTAACATTTCCATTAGGAAAAAATTGATTAATTTCTGAATCAAGAATTTGAAAGTCATTAATGAATTTTATCAGTTATTTTACTGCTGTGCTGGTCTTATACCAACTACCTTCTTTATACAACTAATGATATTTGCGCTGAAACCCTGAAGTACACTGAAACAATACAAAGCCTACAACAACATCATTCCTCAGAAAGTGTTTTATTCTCCTGGGGAAGCCCACATTGATTAAACATTTAAAATACATTTTAAGCACTTACTACAGAAGTACAGTATTACTAAAAAGTGTTTTAGTACACAGGGGCTAGCTGACGATTATTAAATGTTTAAGTTAAATGCTGAGCTAAGGTCATTTACTCTGAAGTGCAAAATGTATATATAATCTCTTTCATCAGAACTGTGTTACATATACATAAGGCATTCTGGATAGTATGATATCAGGAAACAACACTGCTTTAAGTTTAAGTGAAAAGTTTATCTACCTAGAATGCTGAATGTTACTCATACGGATATCAGAAAAGGTAGCACAGAAAACTCAGAATTAGTAGCACTGTACGTAAGCTTTTGTTACAGACGTCATGAAGAACTATATGTTAATTTAAGGAATTACTTCTTAAAGTAATAGAAAAGAAATAACATGTAGATTAATTGAGTGAAGTACTGGAAAGGAACATGATACTAATAGAGGAGTCTGACATGTCGTGCATGGGTAAAAACAAATTAATCTCATGTCACTGTATTAAGGGAGTCATCCTACAAGAACTGGACAAATGTTTCTAACTCAAACCATGAAGAGAAAATTAGACTCGGCAATTCAAAAGCACTTACTTGTAGAACTACTGGTTACTACACTGTCCCCTGTAGTTGTGTTGTCCCATGAAACTGCTGAAATGCTGACATTGTAGTATCCACCAGCAGTCAGTCCAGTTATGGTTGCAGAGTCAGACATTACAGTCATATTTGTCAACAAATTTCCACTAATGTTAACAGCATTAACAATGTAGTAGCTGTGCAGTCCGGAAGGAGCAGTCCATGTCAGGAATAAAGTATTTGTTGAATTATTTCTGACAGAGAGATTAGTTATTTTCTCAGGTCCTGGTACAAGAGAAAAAGAGTTAATTACAAGGCCATCCTCTGTACAATCTCCTTCTGAAATAATGAATAAATTACAGTTGTGTAGTTACTGGTTATGTAATATTTTATGGTAAATTATCACATGAGTTAGTAAGCTTAAGGTATTTAACATGAAATTTGATCCAAGAAAATATAGAGAGAATTAAATTTCAATGTGGTGATACAATGAATATTTTCCCATCGTCAGTGTGTCTATGAATGTGAGTATTCTGTTCTCAGTTGATATATTACATAAGTATATACATATATAGTATTGTATTATATGCAAAAATTGGAAGGCCATATTCTAGTCTGGGAAACAGGACATTTAGAGCAGTGGACCTTCTGGCTTTCTGTGTGAGACAGTACTAAAATTTACAAGAAGTTTTTTTGATTAAGCACTTTGTAAGACTGTTGTTTTATGTGAGCATTAAAAGAGACTGGCGACTGTAAGGTAAAATATTATAATTCATTAATTTATGTTTGCTTAACAGAGTTATATATTTCTGTAAGGTATATTTCTGTAGGGAAGCCTTGTAGGGAACTTCATTTTATTTTATTTTATTTTATTTTATTCTATTTAATTCATTTCATCATATCCAAAGTATTTTTAAGACTGTTTTTCATTGGAATATATGTGTATACATATTTTTAAAATACTTATAAATTGATGTTTACTAATATTTTTAGGAGTGAGGTTGTGCTTCAAACTTAATTGATTAATTGATCAATTGGTTCTAATTACACACAGTTCATTTATTGACGTTGCACTTGTACGAATGTTTCTAATTTTCTCTGAAGAAGTTGGAGCTTGGGCTCTAACGAAAAGTGTACGGAATAAAACGCACTTCAGTTTGAATAAATCTATCTATTTTAAAGGCTCAGTGGTTTACTGGTGACGGTTTGGATCCATTGCTTGTTTCATTAAAAGAGACTGCTTGACTGAAAAGTTAGCCGAGGTACTTTGTTTCCTGACAGTAATCTGTAGATACTATGCCTGGGAAGCCAAGGTCGACAAACTTCTCTGCTTTTCCAAAGACGGTTTGCACCTGTCCCCTCTAGGCTTTCGGCTGCTGGCAAAGGCTCTTGCCTCACCATAGTGCCTTTTTTTGGCAAAGTCTTGAAAACACACACAGTGAAATCTGCAAGTCATAAGAAAATACACTAAATGCTAGGAGCTTAAACCAAAAACTGCAAACCCTGAAAGCAATTCTGTCACTGGAAGAAGCAGAATTTTGTGCAGTCACAGACACCTGGTTCAAGGCCTCATAGAATACCCCAGCCTTGCAAGGCTACAATGGCTTCCACACTTTCAGGGTGTGCAATGAAAACGTGAGAACCAAAGGAGACAGTGTTTCTATCTAAAGTAGAGATAAATTCACCTCCTGTCTAGTAGACTGGACTACTCCATGGAGTTACTCCAAGTTCAGGTTACGGTGGGTAAGACCCCCATTCAAGTCATAGCCAGTTACAGATCCCACTTCCATGACACACATGAAGCCTACTTGACCAAACTGAATAGAATCTAAATAGTACCAAACACTCTGGTTATGGGGGATTTCAATTGTCGCACCATTACATAGGAAACCTACGCTAGCCCTAGCCTAACCCGAACCCACTAGGGCAAAAGTTCCTTGAATTGGTTAACTCAAATGCCCTGGTATAAATTGTTCATTCCCTGACAAGAGGAACAAACATGTTAGATCTGGTCCTCACTATTATTTCTTTATTTTATTTTACATTTGTTAACCGGGAGAGTCCGACTGGATACATGTCCATTTTCAGCAGAGGCCCGGGGAGAAAAGCTCCAGGTACATAACAGACATATGAACATTGTTAATGCAAAAAAGGAAGATAGTTGAGTTCTCAATACAATATAAAGATACATCACATCTTGGGAAAAAAATAACAGCAGCATATAAAAAAAAACATAGGTCAGTTACAAAGGCGAGGCGCCTTGTTAAATAGCGGTTAAGGATAGTGAGGTAAGAGAAGGGTAAATGATAGTGGTTAATCAGGTTTGGAACAGGGACATTGCCAGAGAGTATTGAGATGGGGTTTAAGCTTTTTTTTGAATTGTAGGAGTGAAGGCTCTGAGGTGAGCATGGTCGGTAGGGAGTTCCACATTTTACCTACAAAGTTTGAGAATAGAGAATCCCCAGCAGAATTATTGGCTTTGGCAGTTTGAGCTAAAATCTTATTGGAGGAACGTAAAGATTGCAGGTTAATATAGGGGTGAATGATGTTTTTCAGAGCTGGTGTTTTCTCTGGGTGATACAGTATCTGGTGAGCCATTTTGAGTTGGTTGAAATGGAGTTGGCTGGAAAACTCTAACCACCCTAGTTGCTTCAAGTTAGTGCAGTGGTGCGTTCTAAAGGTGGAATTTGTGGCAAATCTAGCTATGTGATTGTAACAAGAAGCAAGTTTGTTAAGGGTTGTCTTGTTTACATTTGTAAAAAGGGGGGAGGCATAGAAAAGAGTTGATAGTAGGTGTGTGCTGGCAATTGTAATTTTAGCATGAGGAGTGAGAAAGTGTTTTACTTTATAGAGAGCCAAGCTTTTTATTGACTGTTTTGATGGTTAGATTGAAATGGGTGTCAAATTTAAGGGAGTTATCAATGGTAACACCTAATAGCTTTGTGTGAGCTTCTGGTGATATAGTGATTCCATTGGAGGATGTAATAGAGAAGGTGGGGGGAAGAGTCTTGTTAGTGGGTGGGAAAGTAAGTAGTTTTGTTTTGTTGGGGTTGAGAACCAGTTGACGACTTGAGAACCATTTTCTATTAGGTTGAAGGTGTCTTGGGTTGAAGCAGTGAGGTCTGCCAGGTTGGAGGCAGTGCTGATGATAGTCGAATCATCTGCATATTGAATGCATGTGGCATGGGGGTGATTGTGGGCAGGTCATTAACAAAGATGGTGAAGAGAAGAGGGCCAAGAATAGATCCTTGGGGAACTCCAAGTGTAACAGGTAGGCATGTGGATAATTTGTCCTGCCATAGAACAGCCTGTTGCCTATTGGACAGGTAGGATTGGAACCATTTCAGCTTGGAATTGCTGAGTGATAGTTTTTTTAATGTATGGAGGAGTTGAATGTGGTTCACCATATCAAAGGCCTTGGAGAGGTCTAAGAAAAGAGCAGATGATAGTTTATTATTGTTTCTGAAGTTATTGATGGTATTAGAAAAGGATAGTAGGGCTGATGTGGTACTGTGATTTGGCCTGAAGCCATGTTGGGAGATGGCTAGAATTTTATTTTTGGTGAGGTGTTCCATCAGTTGTTTGTGGACACACTTTTCCATAATTTTGGCCAGGAGTGAGAGTATAGCTATAGGTCTGTAGTTGGTTAGCTCTAGTGAGCTACCACCTTTATGGAGAGGAATAATGTGGGACATTTTCCATATGGAGGGGATGAAGGCTTCTGACAAGGTACGGTTTATGATTATGGAGACGGGATAGGAAATGGCCTCAGCTGCTTTTTGCAGAACCTCAGCTGGGAGAAGGTCAGCTGCTAGCTTAGTGGGTTTTAGTTTTTTAAGAAGAGATGTTATAGAGGATATGGGTACTGGATCGAAGGTAAATAGATGATCTGATGTAGTTGTAGTATTCTGCTGGCATGGGTAGTGGAGTGGGCTGGTTGTTTGTTTGAATTGTGTGATCAGGGATTGTATAGTTTCTGTGAAGAAACTATTGAATGTGTTATCAATGTTTACAGGGCACTGTTGTTTGCAAGATGTTGGAGTGGGGGTGGTTGCCTGGTCTGGGTGCAGGAACTTGTTTAAACCTGCCCAGAATTTTTGTGGATTATTAAGGTGTTTGTGTTGGAGGTGGAGGAAGAATTTTTTTTTATCATTTAAGATCATTCTTTTAGTTTCATTTCTAAGTTTCCGGAAGGTTTGGTGGGAGTGTGGGTCTTTAGAGGTACGCCATGTGACCCACATCTTGTTTCTAGATAGGATTTTGGATTTTGTTTCCTTAGAGAGCCATGGTGCGGTTTTGGTTTTAGTTCTAATGGACCGTATTGGAGCATGGGAATCTAGAATCCTGAGGAAGATGGTGTTGAAGTAGATAACTGCCTCTTCAAGAGGAAGAGACTTGAGTATTGTCCAGTTGTGGGCTTTAAGTTCAGTTTGAAAAATGGAGGCGTTGAATTTATTATTGTTCCCGATTTTTTTTATGGTTGTAAGAAGGGGGGTGATTTTCATGAATTTGATAACATAGGTGAGTAAGTGATCACTCATGTCCTCTGGGTGAGTACCTGCTGAGTATTGGTCAGGATCTTTATTAGTAAGGATCCAGTCCAGGATGTTGTCTTTGTTTTGGGGTTTACCTAGTCTGGTAGGAGTGGATATGAGCTGAGAAAAGCCATGTAGATTTATGCTGCTAGATGAGGAGCTAGATGAGAAGGAATTCCAATCGATGTTGAAGTCACCTAACACTATGGATTCTTGGGGGTGAGTGAGTTAACCAGTGGAGAAAGTCCTCTAAGGTTTTGTTATTATTGTTGCCTGGGGGGATGTAAATATATGCTATATTTATGCGTTTATGTTTGTTTGGTTGACGTTTTACAAGTAGAATTTCGGCATTGTTTGTTAGGAGGGGTTGTGGAGAGGCAAGGGAGATTTGTAATGTATTTTTGTACAGTATGGCTACACCGCCACCTTTACGAGTTATTCGGTCTGCTCTTAGTATATCATACCCTGGTGGGATTATCTGTGTGTCTTTCATACTTGGTTTAAGCCCGGTTTCTGTGAGACATAGTAGGTCTGGGGAACAAGTAGCTAAAAGGGCATGCAGGTTGTGAATCTTATTGTTTACACTTCTGATGTTTAGATGACAGGTCAGAAGAGAGTTAAAGGGTCTAGAGTTTAGATTGAGAAGTGGAGGGGAGGATAGGGTGGAATTAGAATTGAGTGGAGAGGAAGGGCCAGGGTTGGGGTGGATATCACCATCTGTGGCTAGTCTGTGATTCAGAGTGGTAATGAATTTGAGGGCTTTGAGTATTATTATGTAGGAATGTTTATCATTTGGCCTAATATTGGTAGGTTTGATAATTACATAGCGTTCGAATTCTAACAAGGAGGGTGAGTAGGGAGTTGAGTCATGGCCTCTGTTGTTAATTATGGGGGAGGGTTTGGTTTGGTAGCCTGGGTGGTGGAAGCCTATGTAAGACCAGGTTTCATATAGGGTAGCTAGGTAAGGGACAAGTAGGAGGGGAAAAAGAGTTAGTATGATACGCTTCCTGGGTGGTGTCATATTCCGTTTGATCTTAGAGGGTGGTAGTGAGGTACAGGAAGTTAGTGGACAGTAGGGGGAGTGGTTTGAGGTTATAAAAGTACGAGTACTGGGGGCGGGTGGGAATAGGGGGCAGGGCGGGGAGCAGAGCGAGCACTCGCTTCGCTCGTGCTCGTGGAGTGGGGTTTACACTAAGCCACTAGAGCCCAGGTTTCAAGATGTAACTCCTGAATAATTAACTTGCAGGTGAGTAATCTCGTCTAAACAAACATCAAGTTCAATTCCTATGCTTTGGGAGCTTGTTTTTAAAAATTTATAGCTGTTTGCCTTAGGGTTGCACTAACATGTCAAATGGATGCATTACAGCAACTATCGTACCCTCATTAGTCAAAGTGACCACAAGTCAGTCACCTTCGAGCTAACACTAACACCAGAACTCAAAAAGGGTGAAATCAGACAAAAAACTTTATCAAGGAAAACTTTACTATCCTAGGTTCATAGGTTGGTACTAGGCTATCAGCCCTAGGGCCTATATAAGCCTAGCCATAACAATTCCCTGCTATTTCTTCCCACATTATTTACTTTCCTGGACCCCTGTCTAGCAGAGCGACTGACGTGATCCCTGGGGTGAATTTCCTTTCTCCCATCCAGTCGTCAAGGTTCCTCTTGAAGAGGTCCAAAGAGGCACTCTGATTGACATGTATGGGCAATCTATTCCAGAGTCTGGGGAGTCTCTGGGTCAGGAACCTATCCCTCCAGCATGTTTTGTTTATTGTGATGACAAGGTTTAGATCCCTGGAGCATGTAGCTCTGAGGGATTGGGATTTCTTTAAGTGTAGCATGTCCAACAGCTCTGGGTTTGACATGGCTTTGTATGTTATGTATGTTATGCAGAGATCACCTCTGAGTAGACGATATGCGACAGAATATAGCTGGAGATTTTTAAGGCGGTCAGCATAGGGCATCTGCTTTAGGCCTGGTGAGGTATTTCTGAGGCCTTTCCAGTTGTTGCAGATGTCTTGAGAGGTACATACCAAATGGGGCATTGTATTCTATAATGGGTCTAATGAGGGATGAGTACAGTAGGACAATGACCTCCTTTTTTTCTGGATGAAAAGCCCTTCGTGATGAGGTGTGCCACATAGAAGGATTTCCTGACTGTTGTGGCGATGTGGTTATCGAAGGTGAGACCACTGTCCACCTGTGTCCCTAAGTCTCTTATCACACTTTCTGTGTTTAGTGTACTGCCACCTATATGGTAATTCATGGATACATGTTTTTTTCCCAAACGGGATAACAATACATTTCTTGGCATTGAGCTTGAGCCCATGGCTCTGGCACCAAGCATCTGTTTCTGTAAGGCCCTTTTGTAGAGTATCCACATCATTTGGGGATTCAATAATGGCTCCCAGTTTGCAGTCATCTGCAAACTTTGTTAGCCAGAGTCCCTTAGTGTTGACCTGTACTTCAGAGAAGTAGATGCCAAACAAGAGCGGCCCCAGGACTGAACCCTGAGGTACTCCACTTGTCACTTGTCTGGAGCTGGATTTGGAGTCGGCTACTTTTACAGTGTGGGTTCTATCAGTAAGCCATTTAGCAACCCATTGGGTGACATAGGGATTAATGCCCAACTTAGTAAGTTTATCTATGATTCCAGAGTGGGGGATGGTGTCAAAGGCCTTGGCAAGGTCTAGATAGGCTGTGTGGACCATCTTACCCTTGTCTATGGCTCTGGAGACTGATTCAAAGAAGTCAATCAAGTTCAGGAGACAAGATCGGCCCTTCACAAACCCAAACTGGGTGGGGTCCAGTGTTTGAAGGTTGCCAATGTCTTTGTTTATAAGTTCCATGATAATACGCTCCATGGCCTTGCAGATAAGGCATGTCAGACTGATGGGATGGTAGTTTCCAGGATCCAAGGTGGATCCCCCCTTGTGGATTGGGATAACTGTAGCTCTGCGCCACTCAGTGGGCACGAAACCTGAGGTGAGGCTATGATTAAACATGACACTTAGGTGAGGTGCCAGTTCATATTGTAGTTCATGTAGTACACAGCCTGGGATGTCATCTGGTCCCATGGATGCTGTATTTTTGGCTTTAGAGAGTGCCTTTTGTACCTGTGTGGCCGTTATTACTGGAATTTGGCAATCTTCTGGAATTGAGATGGGCCATTTAGGGGGTGAGAGGGGGGTGAAGTTGGCACTGAATCGATCTGCCAGGATATTGGCAATATCCTTCAGATCAGTATATTTAATGCCATTCTGTTTTAGCTCAGAGCAGATCTGAGCATTGCCATTTAGATTCTTGACATAGTTATAGAATCCTTTCTGGTTGTCTTTGGAATCTTTGGCAATTTTATTTTCGTAACTAGCTTTGGAGGATTTTATGAGGCATCTCAGTTTCTTACTGAGGCTAGTAAGGGAGTTCTTTTGCATCCTGGGATTTTCCTCTTTTCTGCAAAAGTATCTTCCTTTTGTTGTAAAGTTTGTTTATGGCAGGAGACCACCAGATTGGCTTCCTTTTTTTGGATGAGAGCATTTTGGTTCTATTTGGGATGGCATGATTCATGCATGAGTGGATGTGCTCGTACAGTGCCTTAGTGTATGATTCACCAGTTGAACTTTCAGTTCCCGTATGCGTGGGTGTCATGAAGTTTGCCACTTCTGACTTGAGTAGCATGAAGTTGGCTTTGGAGAAGTTTTTTATGGTGGTTTCTTTACTGGGGGGTGGGGGTGGGATGTGGATGTTAAGGGTGATTAGCTTATGTTCAGACCTGACTAACAAGGGGGTGACCATAGGTATGGAGCATTGATTTCCCATGTTGGTAATGACCAGGTCTAGGATATTGGAGCCCCTGGTGGGACTATGGATTAGTTGATCCGGGGCGTTGGAATTTATGAATTCCAAGAACTGTTGCGCAAAGGTGTTGGGACATGAGTAGTTTTCCCAGTTAATGGCAAGGTCATTAAAATCACCCAGTATTAGGGTGTTTGGTTCTATCTTAATATTTTCCAGTATGTTTAGAAAGGTGTAGTGAGAATCTTGGGGTATGGTGGGGGATCTGTAGCAAGCTACAATTTGGATTGCAGTCTTACCTAGTGTTAGTCACACTTGGAGAATTTCAGACACATTGTGTTGGCCAATTAGCCTGGTGGTGTGAATATCCTTGGTGAATTTTGACACTCCCCCACCTTTAGTGTTTCGGTCCTGGTTTGGTGGCCGAAAAGTGTGGTAAGAGTTGTAGCCTGGTATTGCAGGGGTGCTCTCTGGAGCCTTGAACCAGGTCTCAGTTACTGCACAGATATCGATGTTCTCCATTTTTAGGAGTGCCTCGAGAGAGTGCATTTTGAGGTTTAGACTTCTAGCATTGAGTAGCATTACCTTCAGATTTTGCATGCTTGTACCTGTTACGGTGGTGGTTTTGCCCTTTGAAGTTTGCCTAAAAAAGGCACTATAGGGGTGGCAAGAGCCTTAGCCAGTAACCTGAATCTGAGGGGCGACAGGTGCAGACCATCTCTGGCAAAGCATCGTGGTCTGTCAATCATGTCATCCCAGGCAGACAGATACTGGATCCCCTTTGAACGACACCATAAGCTTAGCCAATTGTTGAAGTCAATCATTTTATCCTTATATTGTGGTATCATTCTGGGCGAAGGCAGGATGCTACTCAGGGCTAGGGTCATACCTGCCTGGCCACATGATCCGAGAGCTCTTCCATGTCTCTTTTCATGTAGTCCAGGGAGGTACATCTCAAGTCATTCACTCCAACATGGACAATGACAGAGTCATATTTGTACTTGTTGTGGAGTGACTTGAGTGCATGCGTTATGTGGCGGTTCCTGGCACCCGACAGGAAGCTGACTGAAATTTTCTCCTTATTCAACCTGGTGAGAGGGACATCAGTGTGCCGGACTATAGAGTCACCTATGACTAAAGTGTTAGGTACATTGTCTTGCCTTAGGGGCTGTTGCTGGGTTGCACACTGGTGTTGTGAACTATGCGGCACATTGGTTGTGATTGGTGTTTGTTTGCGTTTCAGCTTCAGAGGTCTTTGTTGCTTGGGCAGGTTACAGTTAAGGGCCTCTGCATATGTGGATTTAGTGTTGCTATATGTGGGTGTTAGTGGTGCGGGTTTAGAAGGGCTATGTGTTGCTTGAGGTGTAGTGTGGGTGTTAACCTTCTCCTCTTGACTGTTTAGCACAATCTTGGGTGGAGAGAGCTTTGCTTCCATTTTGGCTATGTAAGTGCATCTCTCACAGGTTGTAGTGTTGGGTGGTAGGAGGAGAGGGTTGTCTGTGTACATGAGGCAATTGCTGCATTGCCCCAGTATGCCCAGATTCACCAGGTGGACAGGAGAAATCACCGGAAGCTAACCCTTGGACATGCCTGGTTTGGGGCTTTTTTTTTCTTTGTAAAGTATGCAATTATAGGCTTAGTGCCTACTATTAATTTCTCCTTGTTAACAAGGAGAGTTCAGTCTTTGTATGAGTTTAAGGCTTCCTAGTGCTTTCCAGCAGGTATTAGAGAAAGTGCTAGTCACAGGGATGCTTAAAGGTAAGATTGAAAAGAATGCACTCTGCAGTGTGCACTAGAGAAGTTAGATGTGAAAGTAGGTAACTTGAGTTTTACCTGTTTAAAAAGTTAATGTTTAGTGGAGAGTTACTATTTTTAAAACAGCAAGATGGACTGAAAGGGGTGGTCAATTTTGTATTTTGGTACTATGAAATACTGTAGGATGGCCAATAAATTTAAATAATTGAAGGGGTGGGATTTCAAAAATGATGATTTTGTGATTACTCACATAAGCCAGTGAAAGTAGAGAGAAATGAGATATATGGTCAGATTAACATAAGAGGCGGGCAACTAGAAAGACAGTGGTATTTAACAAGACAACTTAAATGGGTGGGAGGGTAGGAAAAAATTCTGCCTGACTCAGAACAGAGAGAGCTGTGGTCTCTTTTGAAGTTTTAATATGATGTTAAAACAGAATGCAAGCAAAACACAAGGTAAAGAAAACAAACTACAGTATTCAAAATATAGAAAGGCAATACAGTAATACAAAAAATAAAAGCAAACTAACCTTTCCTTCACATCAAAGTGTAACAGAGTCTGGATGAGGTATAAATGCATTCTGAGACCCACCCCAAGCTGGAAGTGGTAACTTCACAGAAGGCTGCACTAAAGCCCTGTAGAATCAATTGCATAAGTGTACAGACTCAGCTGTACCAGAAAGAATCAAAGCCAGAGCCCCAAATAAAAACAAGCTGCTATGGTATAAATCCACACACTTTACAATAAATTCAAAAAGTTGCTGTACATGAAAACAAAGGCGGGACCCCCAACAATGGTAGAGCACCCTCCTCAGCCTCAACCGGCAAATAAGGCAACTTTTCAAATCCCTTAAAGGCCTCTTTGAGAAAAACTTAGCTAGCACACTCAAGGATAATCATAAGGCCTTTTACAGCTACATACATAGCCTAAAAGGTAGAACCCAAGCATGTGCAGAACTAGTGACCGACGGTATCACACACACAGACCCCACAGAGATAGCAAACCTGCTACCAGATAGGTTTGGTGAAAATTTCACCCTCTCTATCCCATCCAAATCTATCACAAAAATTGCCCCAACTACCCCACCCTACATATCTGAAGAGCAGGTCATCAAAGCCTTGTCCAAGGCAAAAACCATGGCTAGTCTGCAGAGAGGGTATGAGTGGGTTCCCCCCTGCTTGCTTATGTACCACATAACAGTGGTGTTGTCCGTCTTTACCAATAGTTGTCATGGAAGAATGTAATCCTTGAAGGCTGTCAGAGCATTCTGTACAGCTAACATTTCTTTCTGATTGATATGCTGGTGCATTTGACTCGGGTTCCATTTGCCCTGAATGCACTGCCATGCCAAGTGAGCCCCCCATGCATAGTCTTATGCACCTGTTGTTAGGGGGTAGAGTAAATGGCAGACCCTTGTTGTGGTGGCAGGCCTCTGCCCAACAAAGGAACTCTGTCTGTAGACAAGGAATGATAGGAATCATTGATTCTAGGTCCTGAGAAGGTTGACACCATAGGCTTTTTAGATACCATTGTAGTTTCCTCATATGCAGTCTTGCATATGGAATTAGTAGAATGCAAGAGGCCATGAACCCCAGGGCTTGCAGTATTTTCCTTGCAGATAGCTGGGTCATTGGGGCCAGTAGTTTGAAGTAGACTGTCAAATAAACTTGTTTCTCTGGCGTGAGGTAGGCCATCTGGGAAGTTGTATTCAAGCTTGCTCCCAGGAATACAATTTGTTGGCAGGGTACTAATGTGATTTCATTTCATTTATGGTGTCCCCAAGAGAAGGTAGTAATTTCTTTACAAATGCCAGAAGATTTAATAGTATGTCCTGGCTTTCTGCCTGAATTAGGCAATCGTCCAGGTATGGATATATCTGAATATTTCTTTGCCTGCAGTATGCAATGACTGGAGCTAGACACATTGTGAATACCCTGGGTGCAGTAGATAAGCCAAAGGGCAGTGCAGAGAACTGCATGTAGCCTACACTGAAGCGTAGGTATTTTCTGCAAGATTCCCTTATTGGGATGTGCAGGTACGCTTCCTTTAAATCTAGTGTTGCCAACCAGGTATTTTTGCCTAGCATGGGAATCAGCTGTTGAAGAGCTAGCATTTTGAATTTTGGGATTACCAAAAAGGTGTTTAGGATAGACAGGCAAGGATAGGATGCCAGGAATTGTCATTTCTGGGTACCAGGAAAAGTCTTGAGTAAAAACCTTGCCCCCATTCCTCTTCTGGAACAGGATGAATAGCTCTGATACTTAGAAGAGAGAGAACCTGCTTTTGAGCCTCTGCCCACTGATTTGGGGGGTAGGTCTGGCCAACAGGTTGGGGTTGGTAAGGAGTGGAAGTGGAATCTTTATCCTTGGGAAACTATATTTAAAACCCATTTGTCTTGGGTAATGAGTTGCCAGTTTTTTGCATCCAGAGCAATCCTTCCCCCTTAAGGAACAGTCAGTTGAGCAGGGCTTGGAAGGTTTAAAGTTAAGTCATTGTGACAGTTTACCATAGGGGTGTGTATTACTACTTCCAGCTTTGGAAGTGGGAGCCCCCCACTGCTTAGACCTGTGAATACCTTGAGACTGAAGCCTGGGTGGTCTGCTGGTCCTGAGGCAGGAAAGGACCAATTCTTAGAAGGTCACTGCCTACTAAAGCTGGGAGGCTGTACTTGCAGGAAATCTTTAACAGTTTTCATAGATTTATCTTTTTCCTCCATCCTTTTAAGTACTACTTCTGCTTTGTTGCCAAACAGGCGGTCTTGGTTTAAGGGAGCATCCAGTAATTTGACTTTAACATGATCTGGCAGTGTTTGTTCCTTAAGCCAAGCATGCCTTCTAAGTACAGACCCAGATACAGCAGCCCTGCAAGAAGCCACTAATGAATCAAAACCACATTGCAAAGTATGTTTTCCAACTTGTTCAGCAGAAATCATTAAATCCTGTAATTCTTTATTTTCAGCACAGTCAGGAATCAACATTATTTTCTGTTTAAGCAATCCAATAATATGCTGCTGATACTTGAAAATATGAAACTGGCAGTTTAAGGCCCTAATGGCCAAAGTAGCAGAAGTGTATACTTTCTTACTCCATCTGTCCAGGGCCCTGGAATCTCTATCAGAGGGGGTAGGGTTTTTGGCAGTAGTAGCCTTAATGCTATTGGGTCCCTGTGAATGGTCTCAGGATCCGCAGTCGGAGAAACTTGTGAAAGTCAGGTACTCTGTAATACCCGTCAGATTTTCTGGGAGCAGGAGGTAAAGTGTCAGGGGCCAGGCTAGATTCCAAGAAGGCATCATTTACAATGTCCAGTACAGGAGGGATAGCTAAAGGCCTGTTTTGAGGTAGGAGTAAGAATTCCCTAAGCCTCTTTTTGGAGTCAGAGTAATCCTGGCTTTTCCAGTGGAAATGCTCCCTAAGCGTATGCAAAGTTTCACCAAAAGAGAAATCCTCTTAAGGGGAAGCAGAGGGAATGGAGTCCTCTACATCAGAATCCTCATAGGTAGATAAAGGCAACTCCTGGTCATCTGAGACAACAGAAGTTTCAGAATCCTGATTAAAAGAATCAGAAGTTAAATCAGTTCTAGGTCTCTTAGATGGAGAATGGTGGCTTCCCGTCATTAGAGTAATAAGGTCTTCAACCATTTTTATCATTTGTTATGTAGGCACAGGGGCCTGACCATGCTTTCTGGGCATGGATCGAGTTTTAGGCCTTGATGAAGAAGATGGCATTGGTTTAATATCCAAATCAGTAGGCCAAAACACCTTCAGAAGCCATTGCCTGTACAGCGGCTCCGGACCCACCCAAGGTAGAGACTTCTGCAGGTTCCACAGTCGAAGAAGCATCCAAAGGCATAACGGACTCCAAATGGGCCTCAGTAGAGGCCTGCAAATCTGAAGTAGTGGGTATCAGGGGCTGCGAAAGCGCCTCACTGAGTACCAGCGAAATGAAGACTAACTTAACAGAAGCATCGTCGGCAGCTTTGGATCTATGAGGTCTGTCTCTGTCTTTATCTTTGCACTTTTTCAAAATGTCCGTAGTTGGGTGGCTTACCAAAGCCACTTCTGGATAACTGAACAGAGTACCAAAAAATTTAGATGCGAAAATGAGCCGATAATGAATAGTTCAAGGTTTGAATAAGGCACAAAACCGACAGTGAGGGATGTTGTGGTCTAGGCCTAAGCAAGGTATGCAGTACGAATGAAAATCTTTATGCGGTATTTGCTTTCCACAAGAAATACCATTAACTTTTACCGACATCAGTTAAAAGCAATAAAAAGGATCTCCAATGGTGTTGAAGACTTCAGATCTGAAACTCGAAAACGAAAATATTAGGAGTCGGACGACTGGCACTTAGGAACTGCTTCTGCTTCGGGAACCGCACGGCAAGAAAGACTGATGTAATGGTGTCGGCTGCATTCTTTATACCCCTGACTACCTGACGTCATGGAAGATGAGACAGCAACCGACACAGGACCCAACACTTTGATAATCAGGCTGACTGAGGGCAACTTGCAAGCAGATAACCCAAATGTAATGACTGCAACAGTGAAACATGAAGATCATCGTGATATTATCAGAATTAAAAAAAAGATATGCACATTTTACTAAGCAAGGGAATGCTTTTCTCAATTCCAACTGGAAATAAACAACCTTATGAAAGTTCACTGTGCAAGATTGTAAGGTTTTCCTGCATATCAGTTTAAATAAAGAAAACAAAAACATTGTGAGATCCTTAATAGATCAAGTCTGGAAAGATGAAGTAGAAGCTCCAAACATACATCAAGAATATGTTGTTATAAGATTTCTCTGAACGATCAGTTTTATTCATTACTGATATTGTCACAAAATAAGAAGTCACGATCAGTCTACTTGAAGATGACCAAAGGAATTTGACATACTGAAGTTCAGAGAGACATGAAATCCTTTCAGGTGTAGTTACATACGGTTAGCTTCATTGTATTTCACTGTGCAGTCAGTGCAATGAAGAATATATTCTACTACACTTAAGCCTTTTAATGAGTCCAGCAAAATGAGATATAAGATTGTAGTTCCTGAACAAAAAACATATGTTAGAAAGTTTCAGAGGAGAAAACAGGAATCATCAACATATTGTTTGTATCAAATTAATGAGGTTTTGACTGCAAAATGCAGCGTAGCATTTGAGAGGCAAGGAGGATGAGGAGGAAGAAGAGCAAATGGGTGTTCCAGGACAAGGACCACCAGAAATGCTTTTTACATGCAGAGCAGCTGGTTGGATTAAACAGACCTAGCACTGGGAATACTGGTATTAGAAAGAGGTTATGAGGAAGTTAAAAAGATGAAGGCTTAGTTTTCAACTAATCTGAGCTCATTTGTTATCTGCCTTACAGCAAGAAAATCTGTGAAATGATTTTTAAGATAATTCTCACTGGTAAGACCACTGTCAAAGACTAGTAATTCCAATGTGAGCTGATTTTATTGTCTCTTCGGGTACTAATTAACATTTCCATTAGGAAAAAATTGATTAATTTCTGAATCAAGAATCTGAAAGTCATTAATGAATTTTATCAGTTATTTTACTGCTGTGCTGGTCTTATACCAACTACCTTCTTTATACAACTAAAGATATTTGCACTGAAACCCTGAAGTACACTGAAACAATACAAAGCCTACAACAACATCATTCCTCAGAAAGTGTTTTATTCTCCCGGGGAAGCCCACATTCATTAAACATTTAAAATACATTTTAAGCACTTACTACAGAAGTACAGTATTACTAAAAAGTGTTTTAGTACACAGGGGCTAGCTGACGATTATTAAATGTTTAAGTTAAATGCTGAGCTAAGGTCACTTACTCTGAAGTGCAAAATGTATATATAATCTCTTTCATCAGAACTGTGTTACATATACATAAGGCATTCTGGATAGTATGATATCAGGAAACAACACTGCTTTATGTTTAAGTGAAAAGTTTATCTACCTAGAATGCTGAATGTTACTCATACGGATATCAGAAAAGGTAGCACAGAAAAGTCAGAATTAGTAGCACTGTAAGTAAGCTTTTGTTACAGACGTCATGAAGAACTATATGTTAACTTAAGGAATTACTTCTTAAAGTAATAGAAAAGAAATAACATGTAGATTAATTGAGTGAAGTACTGGAAAGGAACATGATACTAATAGAGGAGTCTGACATGTCGTGCATGGGTAAAAACAAATTAATCTCATGTCACTGTATTAAGGGAGTCATCCTACAAGAACTGGACAAATGTTTCTAACTGAAACCATGAAGAGAAAATTAGACTCGGCAATTCAAAAGCACTTACTTGTAGAACTACTGGTTACTACACTGTCCCCTGTAGTTGTGTTGTCCCATGAAACTGCTGAAACGCTGACATTGTAGGATCCACCAGGAGTCAGTCCAGTTATGGTTGCAGAGTCAGTCATTACAATCATATTTGTCAACAAATTTCCACTAATGTTAACAGCATTAACAATGTAGTAGCTTTGCAGTCCGGAAGGAGCAGTCCATGTCAGGAATAAAGTATTTGTTGAATTATTTCTGACAGAGAGATTAGTTATTTTCTCAGGTCCTGGTACAAGAGAAAAAGAGTTGATTACAAGGCCATCCTCTGTACAATCTCCTTCTGAAATAATGAATAAATTACAGTTGAGTAGTTACTGGTTATGTAATATTTTATGGTAAATGATCATATGAGTTAGTAAGCTTAAGGTATTTAACATGAACTTTGATCCAAGAAAATATAGAGAGAATTAAATTTCAATGTGGTGATACAATGAATATTTTCCCATCGTCAGTGTGTCTATGAATGTGAGTATTCTGTTCTCAGTTGATATATTACATAAGTATATACATATATAGTATTGTATTATATGCAAAAATCGGAAGACCATATTCTAGTCTGGAAAACAGGACATTTAGAGCAGTGGACCTTCTGGCTTTCTGTGCGAGACAGTACTAAAATTTACAAGAAGTTTTTTTGATTAAGCACTTTGTAAGACTGTTGTTTTATGTGAGCATTAAAAGAGACTGCTTGACTGAAAAGTTAGCCGAAGTACTTTGTTCCCTGACGGTAATCTGTAGATACTACGCCTGGGAAACCAAGGTCGACAATTTTCTCTGCTTTTCCAAAGACGGTTTGCACCTTGCACTGGCACCTCTAGGCTTTCAGCTGCTGACAAAGGCTCTTGCCTCACCATAATGCATTTTTTAGGCAAAGTCTTGAAAACACACTTAGTGAAATCTGCAAGTCATAACAAAATACACTAAACGCTAGGAGCTTAAACCAAAAACTGCAAACCCTGAAAGCCATTCTGTCACTGGAAGAAGCAGATTTTTGTGCAGTCACAGAAACCTGGTTCAAGGCCTCAAAGAATACTCCAGCCTTGCAAAGCTACAATGGCTTCCACACTTTCAGGGTGTGCAATGAACATGTGAGAACCAAAAGAGACAGTGTTTCTATCTATAGTAAAGATAAATTCACCTCCTCTCTAGTTAGACTGAACAACTCCATGGAGTTGCTCCAAGTTCAGGTTACGGTGGGTAAGACCCCCATTCAAGTCATAGCCAGTTACAAATCCCACCTCCATGGGTCATAACACACATGAAGCCTACTTGATCAAACTGAATACAATCTAAATATTACCAAATACTCTGGTTATGGGGGATTTCAATTGTCTCACCATTACATAGGAAACCTACGCTAGGCCTAGCCTAACCCGAACCCACTAGGGCAAAAGTTCCTTAAATTGGTTAACTCAAATGCCCTGGTATAAATTGTTCATTCCCTGACAAGAGGAACAAACATGTTAGATCTGGTCCTTACTAACATGCCAAACGGATGCATTACAGCAACTATTGGACCCTCATTAGTCATATCTGACCACAAGTCAGTCACCTTCGAGCTAACACTAACACCAGAACTCAAACAGGGTGTAATCAGACAAAAAACTTCATCAAGGCAAACTATACCATCCTAGGTGAAGGTATAAATGCATTCCGAGACCCACCCCAAGCTGGAAGTGGTAACTACACTGAAGGTTACACTAAAGCCCTCTAGAATCAATTGCATAAGTGTATAGACTCAGCTGTACCAGAAAGAATCAAAGCCAGAGCCCCATATAAAAAAAGCCGCTATGGTATAAATCCAACCAATGGCGGATTTAGGCTTTGGCGCAGGGGCGCACGCCCTCACCCTTTTTTGAGAACCCATTGTACAACCTTGAGTAAAAAAAATAAATAAATAATAAAATAAAAATAAAAAAGTTATTTTAACTGTCTCGATTGAAATTGGAAAATGTACTACCAAAGCAGTGCACAGTTGAGAGATTAACACTTTCCACAGTATGTTTTCCCATTTCAACTCACAGATATTTTACTGTATTGTACGCAATGTATTTGTTTGCTGTTTGCGTCGCAAGTCCCAGTGGAAGACCCAATTGGAGGAGACAGTCAGGCGATCTGACCATCCAAAGATCTTGAGTGGCTCTTCCAACTGCATCTCACATCTTGATTGAGAAAGCACTCAAGAAGAGGAACTTGTCTAAATAAGACGCAGGGTAAAGAAGACGGAGGTATTTAAAGCTATTGGTTTACTGCTGCTACAGTTTGTATACTGTCATCATTTTTAACTATAGGTTCATATGTTCATTTCTTGTACAAAAAAACCCACGTTACTACACCTTGAAGTCCCACTATTTCATTTGCTATACTTTTAAATGTGATAGCGCTAGCCATTTTTGATTTGCGGTTATTTGCAAAAACTGCGGTCGCGCCTAATGCCAAGTGAATTCGCCTATGCATTTATTTAGTTTTTCCATAGCTATTCAGCCCAGCCTTTCACTTCACTTTTCAGCCCAAATAAAGAAACATGCATGAAGACTTAGGAAAGTATTTAATTTTATGATGGAGTGAAGCATGCACACGTTACATTCGCATTTCTTTATTTTACTCAGAAAAAGCTGTTCAGGAATTTCTTGTATTTTTTTTCAAGCATTTCTAAAAGTGCAATAAGTCAGGAAATGGAGGAACTCTGCAGCTAGTGGGAAGTTTTGTGGATTTAATTTTTCAGGTACAAGAAATCATCTAGTTAACCAATTAATAAAGTGTAAGTGCCTTTATTGAATTATTTCAGATTTTGCTTGGTAACCACATATTAAATGTAAACAGCATACACAGCTTAAAAGGGCATTCAAGTTGAGTACTTTCATTCTAAAATTGTGTTTATGTTATCTACAAAAAAACAGTCAGAAATCGTGCAGGCATAGTATTCTCCTTGACTGGCACAACAGACTAACTAGGTGCCGATTTGTGACATATTTTGTAGAATAAAAATATGCATTATTCTCTGTTTTATTTCATACTTGTGACAGTGCATTTCAGGCATGGATCTTGCATGTAAAGTGTGAAACTTATTTTGTGTTACCTTTGATATACAATATGAATGATTGTTTGTCAGGAATAAGTCATTGGTCTATTGCTCAACCTTGCCTCTTGAATTTTTAAATTCAGTAAGTCAACTTTTCTGATGCTAACTGTTGTCTCTGTTGTAGACTTGCTAGGTAACAGTATCTGTTATTTTTTTTTCACCCAAGAGGCTTGATTTGTATTCAGCCAGGATGAAATTCCTCTACATCTAAATCTTTTCAGTCTTTCTAATTTCCTGTGGGTAAATCTAGCAAAGGAAATTAATTTCCTGTAACATGTTATGTGGCTAACAGCATAACAGTAATTAAGTTACTTAGGTGTATAATGGAATGCTATTTTTGAGTCAATTTATTTTTGCCAAGTATATTTTGAGCATTCTGATTTGCTGCCTTTACAATATATGGTGTATGCAGTTTGTATTAGTTTTATAATATATTATATATAATATAGGGATGTGTTTCTGATTTGCCATGCACTAATGTTATTTTGATTTAAAATTGTATTGTTTATACATATGTTAACCAGACAAGCCACCAAACACAATTATCCTTATTCTGGGATGACCCAGGAGAATGGCTTGGGTAAGTGATTTGCTCATAGTCAAATGGCAGGGGAATTGAAGGTAGAAGGAATGATTTCTTGTACCTCTGGTTACAGGAAGTAACACATTAACAGTTCAGACTCTATCCTTTGTGCTGACAGATTTTACTCCCTTTCAATGGTATTATATAATATACAGCTTTGTTTTCTTTTCACACCACCAACTTTACATGTAGTATTAACGTCCCCAGAGTTTGCAGACTTGCCTTGATTTTGTCTCATATCATTTGCCTTGTTTCTTGTAAAGTTCTGCTTTTCTGGTAAATCACTGAGGATTACAGCCAGTCAATAATGCCAGATGTTAGAGCTTCATACTTCTTACTGTTTACAAAATGCACGTTGATGCAAAACCTGCTGTTCTTGTAATTGTTTTATGTGAATTAGAGTAATATTTGGAAATTGATCCTAATGTTTTGCCTTTGTCCCCCCATTATTTTTGTTTTTGTCCATGCATTATGAGGAATGAAGTTAAATATGAAGGTCTTGTGACTGTATCCATCTTAAGACTCTTTCCCTGGTCTTAACTGCTTGTTGGGTAAATTTGCAAATTTATCATATAAAATAATTTCCTTTAACTTAATGTGTAATAGCATAACTTATACATCATCATCATCATCTTCTTTCAGCTGTTCCCATTAGGGGGTCGCCACAGCGGACCATCTGTTTCCATTTCTTCCTGTCCTCTGCATCTTGCTCTGTCACACCAACCACCTGCATGTCTTCTGTCACCACGTCCATAAACCTTATCTTAGGCCTTCCTCTTTTCCTGTTACCTGGTAGCTTCATCCTC
This sequence comes from Protopterus annectens, assembly GCF_019279795.1. NCBI lineage: Eukaryota > Metazoa > Chordata > Ceratodontiformes > Protopteridae > Protopterus > Protopterus annectens. The sequence goes on from NC_056743.1 coordinate 276,964,306, forward strand.
AGCATCTTTTTTCCCAATATACTCCGCATCCCTTCTCAGCACATGTCCAAACCACCATAATCTTGCCTCTTTGGCTTTGTCTCCAAACCTTCCAACCTGGGCTGACCCTCTAATATACTTATTCCTAATCCAGTCCACCCTCATCACACCCAGTGTAAATCTTAACATCTTTAACTCTGCCACATCCAGCTCAAACTCCTGCCTTTTTTGTCATGCCACGGTCTCCAACCCATATAACATAGCTGGTCTCACCACCCTCTTGTAGACCTTCCCTTTCACTCTTACAGGTACTCGTCTGTCACAAATCACTCCTGACACTCTTCTCCACCTACTCCATCCTGCCAGTATTCTCTTCTTCACCTCTCTTCCACACTCATCGTTACTCTGAACTATTGACCCCAAGTATTTAAACTCATCCACCTTCGCCACCTCTACTCATAGGTTCATAGGTAGGTTCATAGGTAGGTACTAGGCTATCGGCCTTAGGGCCCATACAAGCCTAGCCAAAAAATGTACCCTGGCTTTCGCCACCCAAGAAAATTATTTTCCTGTGCCCCTGCATCCTCACCATTCCTCTATCCTCCCACTCATTCACACACATATATTCTGTCTTAGTCCTGCTGACCTTCATTCCTCTTCTCTCTAGAGCATATCTCCATATCTCCAGGGTCTCCTCCACCTGTTCCCTACTCTCACTACAGATCACAATGTCATCTGCAAACATCATAGTCCATGGGGACTCCTGTCTGATCTCGTCTGTCAAACTGTCCATCACCATTGCAAATAAGAAAGGGCTCAGAGCTGATCCTTGATGTAACCCCACCTCCACCTTAAACGCATCCGTCACTCCCACTGGAGACCTCACTGCTGTCACACTACCATTGTACATATCGTGTACCACTCTTACATACTTCCCTGATGGTCCTGACTTCCTCATAAAATACCACAACTCCTCTCTAGGCACCCTGTCATATGCTTTCTCCAAGTCTACAAAAACACAATGCAACTCCTTCCGACATTCTCTGTACTTCTCCATCAACACTCTCAGAGCAAAATGCTAGATGAGGTCTGTTTTCAGGTAGTCATGTTTTTTTCTAAGTGTATTTTAGGTATTCAGATTTGCTGCTTCTGTAGTGCTCTCTGTATGCAGTTATTTTATTATGCATAACTTATTTGAGGGTTTGTTTCTGCTTTCCATTTTATTAATTTTACTGACACTTCAACTGATTTTAATTTATATCCTATATCATTTTCTAAACACCTTCCTACTTGAAAAAAAAAAGCAAAGGTGAAGACCAATGGATGGGAAACTGGAAATTCAATCCTGGTCTGGCCCCCATGTCTTTGATAGGCAGAGGCAGGCAGTGATATGCAAAGTAACATACCCCACCACATAGCTTTTAGAAACTTCCTAACATACCCCCTCTTAATAAATGCACATGATACATGAGAACACAAATGGATTGGAGTGGATAGGATTGGATTATGTGGCTAGGCTTATAAGGGCCCTAGTCATTAGCTTAGTATATACCTGTGACTGTATTTACAGATGCTGTTTGTTTAATATTATTTATGTCAAGTCATTTGCACAGCAGAGGCTCCTCATTTAATATAAATACATTTCTGGACATCATATAGTGAAGACTTGTTTAACTGATTTAGTAATTAAGTAATTACACTGTAATATCACTGATGACATATGCTAAAGACTACCTCCATGAACTTTAGGAAAGTAACCGAAGCAACACTGACTGAAACACAGTGCAAAAAAAAAGTAATGTTTGTGTGTGGTACAGCTGTAATTATTATTGCAAATTTCCGGGACATAGTACATGGAATTAAATATGGGAGTGATGCCAGATACTTGTGTGAATGTTATGTTACAGTGAATGTACCACATGCACTTGACAGACTTGTATGTTATATTGAGGTGTTCATCTTGATCTGCCAAACAATTGTGCAGATGACATACTGTATTGTTCATAGCACATGCATACATTTAACAGCCCTGCATATCACAGCAGGATGATCTTGTATTTCACATATATGCAGCCTCTCAATTGCTTGGCATGAAGGGAGACATCATAATCCATCCATCATGTGTCTGCAGCACCTAAAGATGCAATGTGAAAAGCTGCAGATGAGTGGAATAAAGATACAAAATGTTCCATCAGCCATCCAAATCTCTATACCTCTACAGTATTTCATTCTTTCTTTTCAGTAAAACAGTTTGCATAATCCAGGTAGCTAAATCCAGGACATTACGACTTCCACATGTGTGCATGTGTGTGTGTGTGGGGGGGGGGCTTGCAGACCGATGGAGCAGCAGTAGAATATATACAGTATTACCTGCAGGGGTATTGTTCCAGGATCAATTAACTCTCTGGACACCAGCAGTCAGGAAGAGAAAAAAATGAACATGGTTTATATAGTTGGAAGGAGTATGCTTTTTACTATAATTCTGCCATATGCAACTTGCACAAAAGCCCATAATCTAGGTAGACAGTAAAAGGTGAAAAGCTAGAGTGCCCCTGATCATTGTGGGAACAGAATGGCATCACTGCCACTAGTATGAAAAGAGGATGACAACATTGTCTCCAGAGTGACCTACAGATGGCAGGATGCCACAAACTGTGATGCCAAAATGTCTGGAGTCAATGTGGTTTGAATCCCAGTACTGCCAACCAGCGGTGAAGTAATAGCAAGAAAGGGCACGCAAGTGCAGCTCAAAGCAACATGGCTGAAACAGCAAAAAATACATAGATGTCCTTTTCATATATTCTGTCAGAGCATTTCAAAGTGGCCTTTTAACAGCCCACTAAATCCCAGTGTTTTACTTACCAGCCCTTTCTCACTGGCCTACGTAAATTCCTGGATCTGCCACTGCCAACGTCAACATACTTTACAATAAACGCAAAAAAGTTGCTGTCCATGAAAACAAAGGCGAGACCCCAAACAATGGTACAGCACCCTCCTCAGCCTCAACAGGCAAATAAGGCAACTTTTCAAATCCCTTAAAGGCCTCTTTGAGAAAAACTTAGCTAGCACAGCCAAGGATAACCATAAAGCCTTTTACAGCTACATACGTAGCCTAAAAGGTAGAACCCAAGCATGTGCAGAACTAGTGACCGACGGTATCACACACACAGACCCCACAGAGATAGCAAACCTGCTACCAGATAGATTTGGTGAAAATTTCACCCTCTCTATCCCATCCAAATCTATCACAAACTTTGCCGCAACTACCCCACCCTACATATCTGAAGAGCAGGTCATCAAAGCCTTGTCCAAGGCAAAAACCATGGCTAGTCTGCAGAGAGGGTATGAGTGGGTTCCCCCCTGTTTGCTTATGTACCACATAACAGGGGTGCTGTCGGTCTTTACCAATAGTTGTCCTGGAAGAATGTGGTCCTTGAAGGCTGTCAGAGAATTCTGTACAGCTAACATTTCTTTTTGATTGATATGCAGGTGCATTTGACTCGGGACCCATTTGCCCTGAATGCACTGCCCTGTCAAGTGAGCCCCCCATGCATAGTCTGATGCACCTGTTGTTAGGGTTTGGGTGGCAGGAAGTATAGTGAATGGCAGTCCCTTGCTGTGGTGGCAGGCCTCTGCCCACCAAAGGAATTCTGTCTGTAGAGAACGGATGATAGGAATCATTGATTCTAAGTCCTGAGAATATTGACACCATAGGCTTTTTAGATACCATTGTAGTTTCCTCATATGCAGTCTTGCATATGGAATTAGTAGAATGCAAGAGGCCATGAACCCCAGGGCTTGCAGTATTTTCCTTGCAGATAGCTGGGTCTTTGTGGCCAGTAGTTTGAAGTAGGCTGTCAAATAAACTTGTTTCTCTGGAGTGAGGTAGGCCATCTGGGAAGTTGTATTCAAGCTTGCTCCCAGGAATACAATTTGTTGGCAGGGTACTAATGTGATTTCTTTTTGTTTATGGTGCACCCCAGAGAAGTTAGTAATTTCTTTACAAATGCCAGATGATTTAATAGTATGTCCTGGCTTTCTGCCTGAATTAGACAATCGTCCAGGTATGGATATATCTGAATATTTCTTTGCCTGCAGTATGCAATGACTGGAACTATAGATGCTGTGAATACCCTGGGTGCAGTAGATAAGCCAAAGAGCAGTGCAGAGAACTGACAGTGCATGTAACTTGTTCTGAAGTGTAGGTATTTTCTGCAAGATTCCCTTATTGGTATGTGCAGGTAGGCTTCCTTTAAATCCAGTGTTGCCAACCAGGCATTTTTGCCTAGCATGGGAATCAGCTGTTGAAGAGCTAGCATTTTGAATTTTGGGATTACCAAAAAGGTGTTTAGGATAGACAGGCCAGGAGAGGATGCCAGGAATTCTCTTTTCTGGGTACCAGGAAAAGTCTTGAGTAAAAACCTTGCCTGCATTCCTCTTCTGGAACAGTATGAATAGCTCTGATACTTAGAAGAGAGAGAACCTGCTTTTGAGCCTCTGCCCACTGATTTTGGGGGTAGGTCTGGCCAACCGGTTGGGGTTGGTAAGGAGTGGAAGTGGAATCTGTATGCTTGGGAAACTCTATTTAAAACCCATTTGCCTTGAGTAATGAGTTGCCAGTTTTTTGCTTCCAGAGCAATCCTTCCCCCTTAAGGAACAGTCAGTTGAGCAGGGCTTGGAAGGTTTAAAGTTAAGTCATTGTGACAGTTTACCATAGGGGTGGGTGTGTATTACTACTTTCAGCTTTGGAAGTGAGAGCCGCCCACTGCTTGGGCCTGTGAGTACCTTGAGACTGAAGCCTGGGTGGTCTGCTGGTCCTGGGTTTCGACTGAGAAGGCCTGGAAGAGGCAGGAAAGGACCAATTCTTAGAAGGCCAGTGCCTACTAAAGCTGGGAGGCTGTACTTACAGGAAATCTTTAATAGTTTTCATAGATTTAGCTTTTTCCTCCCTCTTTTTAAGTAATTCTTCTGCTTTGTTGCCAAACAGGTGGTCTTGTTTAACGGAGCATCCAGTAATTTGGCTTTAACATGATCTGGCAACGTTTGTTCCTTAAGCCAAGCATGCCTTCTAAGTACAGACCTAGATACAGCAGCCCTGCAAGATGCCTCTAATGAATCAAAACCACATTGCAAAGTATGTTTTCCAACTTGTTCAGCAGAATGCATTAAATCCTGCAATTCTTTATTTTCATCACAGTCAGGAATCAACATTATTTTCTGTTTAAGCAATCCAATAATATGCTGCTGCTACTTTAACATATGAAACTGGCAGTGTAAGGACCTAATGGCCAAAGTAGAAGGAGTGTACACTTTCTTACCCCATCTGTCCAGGGCCCTGGAATCTCTATCAGAGGGGGTAGGGTTTTTGGCAGTAGTAGCCTTAATGCTATTGGGTCCCTGTGAATGGTCTCAGGATCCGCAGTCGGAGAAACTCATGAAAGTCAGGTACTCTGTAATACCTGTCAGATTTTCTGGCAGCAGGAGGTAAAGTGTCAGGGGCCAGGCTAGATTCCAAGAAGGCATCATCTACAATGTACAGTACAGGAGGGATAGCTAAAGGCCTGTGGTGAGGTAGGAGTAAGAATTCCCTAAGCCTCTTTTTGGAGTCAAGAGTAATCCTGGCTTTTCCAGCGGAAATGCTCCCTAAGAGTATGCAAAGTTTCACCAAAAGAGAAATCCTCTTAAGGGGAAGCAGAGGGAATGGAGTCCTCTGTATCAGAATCCTGGTAGATAAAGGCAACTCCTTGTCATCAGAGAAAACAGAAGTTTCAGAATCCTGATTAAAACAATCAGAAGTTAAATCAGTTCTAGGTCTCTTAGAGGGAGAATGGTGGCTTCCCCTGATTCGAGTAATAAGGTCTTCAACCATTTTTATCATCTGTTATTTAGGCACAGGGGTCTGACCATGCGTTCTGGGCGTGGATCGAGTTTTAGGCCTTGAAGAAGAAGATGGCATCGGTTTAATATGCAAGTCAGCAGGCCTGAATACACCCTCAGAAGCCGTTGCCTGTACAGCGGCTCCGGACCCATCCAAGATAGAGACATTTGCAAGTTCCACAGTTGAAGAAGCGTCTCACGAAATACTGGATTCCGAATGGGCCTCAGTAGAGGCCTGCGAATCTGAACTAGCAGGTATCAGGGGCTGCAAAAGCACCTCAGTAAGTACCAGCGAACTGATGACTAACTTAACATAAGCATCGTTGGCAGCTTTGGATCTATGTGGTCTGTCTCTGTCTTAATCTTTGCACTTTTTCAAAATGCCGGTAGTCGGGTAGCTTACCGAAGCCACTTCTGGATAACTGAACCGAGTACCAAAAAATTTAGATGAGAAAATGAGCTGATAAAGAATAGTTCAAGGTTTGAATAAGGCACAAAACCGACAGTGAGGGATATCGTGGTCTGGGCCTAAGCAAGGTATGCAGTACGAATGAAAATCTATATGAGGTATTTGCTTTCCACAAGAAATACAATTAACTTTTACTGATATCAGTTAAAAGCAAGAAAAAGGCTCGCCAACGGGGTACTTAGCTTTGTTGAAGACTTCGGATCTGAAACTAGAAAAAGAAAATTTTAGGAGTCGGACGACCGGCACTGAGCAACTGCTTCTGCTTCGGGCACAGCACGGCAAGAAAGACTGATGTAATGGTGTCGGCTGCATGCTTTATACCCCTGATGTCATGGAAGATGAGACAGCAACCCACGCAGGACCCAAGACTTTGATAATCAGGCTGACTGAGGGCTACCTGCAAGCAGATAACCCAAATGTAATGACTGCAACAGTGAAACATGAAGAACATCGTGATATTATCAGAATTAAAAAAAAAAGATATGCACATTTTACTAAGCAAGTAAATGCTTTTCTCAATTCCAACTGGAAATAAACAACCTTATGAAAGTTCACTGTGCAAGATTGTAAGGTTTTCCTGCATATCAGTTTAAATAAAGAAAACGAAAACATTGTGAGATCCTTAATAGATCAAGTCTGGAAAGATGAGGTAGAAGCTCCAAACATACATCAAGAATATGTTGTTATAAGATTTCTCTGAACGATCAGTTTTATTCATTACTGATATTGTCACAAAATAAGAAGTCACGATCAGTCTACTTGAAGATGACCAAAGGAATTTGACATACTGAAGTTCACAGAGAAATGAAATCCTTTCAGGTGTAGTTACATACTGTTAGCTTCATTGTATTTCACTGTGCAGTCAGTGCAATGAAGAATATATTCTACTACACTTAAGCCTTTTAATGAGTCCAGCAAAATGAGATATAAGATTGTAGTTCCTGAACAAAAAACATATGTTAGAAAGTTTCAGAGGAGAAAACAGGAATCATCAACATATTGTTTGTATCAAATTAATGAGGTTTTGACTGCAAAATGCAGCGTAGCATTTGAGAGGCAAGGAGGATGAGGAGGAAGAAGAGCAAATGGGTGTTCCAGGACAAGGACCACCAGAAATGCTTTTTACATGCAGAGCAGCTGGATGGATTAAACAGACCTAGCACTGGGAAAACTGGTATTAGAAAGAGGTGATTTTGTGTCTTTCGGCTATTCGCAGTTAGCGGTCGCCACAGTGGAACTCCGGTCCGCTAATGATTGGCAGTTGATTTTTACATACCGGCTTGCCAGGCATGATGCACAACGTTCAATGAAGGTATGCCCATTCATGCATGTCTCCACATAGAAGACGCTCTAGATGAGAATGGAACCGGACAGCATCTTACTGTGAGGCCACAATGCTAGAAACAGGTGATGAGGAAGTTAAAAAGATAAAGGCTTAGTTTTCAACTAGTCTGAGCTCATTTGTTATATGCCTTATAGCAAGAAAATCTGTGAAATGATTTTTAAGATAATTCTCACTGGTAAGACCACTGTCAAAGACTAGTAATTCCAAAGTGAGCTGATATTATTGTCTCTTCGGGTACTAATTAACATTTCCATTAGGAAAAAATTGATTAATTTCTGAATTAAGAATCTGAAGGTCATTAATGAATTTTATCAGTTATTTTACTGCTGTGCTGGTCTTATACCAACTACCTTCTTTAAACAACTAATGATATTTGCGCTGAAACCCTGAAGTACACTGAAACAATACAAAGCCTACAACATCATTTATCAGAAAGTGTTTTATTCTCCTGGGGAAGCCCACATTCATTAAACATTTAAAATAAATTTTAAGCAATTACTATAGAAGTACAGTATTACTAAAACGTGTTTTAGGACACGGGCTAGCTGACGATTATTAAATGTTTTAGTGAAATGCTGAGCTAAGGTCACTTACTCTGTAGTGCAAAATGTATATATAATCTCTTCCATCAGAACTGTGTTACATATACATACGGCATATTCTGGATAGTATGATATCAGGAAACAACACTGCTTTATGTTTAAGTGAAAAGTTTATCTACCTAGAATGTTAAATGATACTCGTACAGATATCAGAAAAGGTAGCACACAGAAGTCAGAATTAGTAACACTGTAAGTAAGCTTTTGTTACAGACGTCATGAAGAACTATATGTTAACTTAAGGAATTACTTCTTAAGGTAATAGAAAAGAAATAACGTAGATTAATTGAGTGAAGTACTGGAAAGGAACATGATACCAATAAAAGAGTCTGACATGTCGTGCATGGGTAAAAACAAATTAATCTCACGTCACTGTATTAAGGGAGTCATTCTACAAGAACTGGACAAATGTTTCTAACTCAAACCATGAAGAGAAAATCAGACTCAGCAATTCAAAAGCACTTACGTGTAAATCTGCTGGTTACTACACTGTCCCCTGTAGTTGTGTTGTCCAATGAAACTGCTGAAATGCTGACATTGTAGGATCCACCAGGAGTCAGTCCAGTTATGATTGCAGATTCACTCATTACACTCATATTTGTCAATGAATTTCCACTAATGTTAACAGCATTAACAATGTAGTAACTGTGCAGTCCGGAAGGAGCAGTCCATGTCAGGAATAAAGTATTTGTTGAATTATTTGTGACAGAGAGATTAGTTATTTTCTCAGGTCCTGGTACAAGAGAAAAAGAGTTGATTACAAGGCCATCCTCTGTACAATCTCCTTCTGAAAAAATTAATAAATTACAGTTGTGTAGTTACTGGTATGTAATGTGTTATGGTAAATTATCACATGAGTTAGTAAGCTTAAGGTATTTAACATCAAATTTGATCCAAGAAAATATAGAGAGAGTTAAATTTCAATGTGGTGATACAATGAATATTTTCCCATGGTCAGTGTGTCTATGAATGTGAGTATTCTGTTCTCAGTTGATATATTGCATAAGTATATACATATATAGTATTGTAATATATGCAAAAATCGGAAGGCCATATTCTAGTCTGGGAAACAGGACATTTAGTGCAGTGGACCTTCTGGCCTTCTGTGTGAGACAGTACTAAAATTTACAAGAAGTTTTTTTGATTAAGCACTTTGTAAGACTGTTGTTTTATGTGAGCATTAAAAGAGACTGCTTGACTGAAAAGTTAGCCAAGGTACTTTGTTTCCTGACAGTAATCTGTAGATACTATGCTTGGGAAGCTAAGGTCGACAAACTTCTCTGCTTTTCAAAAGACGGTTTACACCTGGCACCACTAGGCTTTCGGCTGCTGGCAAAGGCTCTTGCCTCACCATAGTGCCTTTTTTAGGCAACGTCTTGAAAACACACACAGTGAAATCTGCAAGTCATAACAAAATACACTAAACACTAGGAGCTTAAACCAAAAACTGCAAACCCTGAAAGCAATTCTGTCACTGGAAGAAGCAGATTTTTCTGCAGTCACAGAAACCTGGTTCAAGTCCTCATAGAATACCCCAGCCTTGCAAGGCTACAATGGCTTCCACACTTTCAGGGTGTGCGATGAACATGTGAGAACCAAAGGAGACAGTGTTTCTATCTATAGTAGAGATAAATTCACCTCCTGTCTAGTTAGATTGGACAACTCCATGGAGTTAATCCAAGTTCAGGTTACAGTGGGTAAGACCGCCATTCAAGTCATAGCCAGTTACAGATCCCACTTCCATGGGTCATGACACACATGAAGCCTACTTGACCAAACTGAATAGAATCTAAATATTACCAAACACTCTGGTTATGGGGGATTTCAATTGTCTCACCATTACATAGGAAACCTACACCAGCCCTAGCCTAACCCGAACCCACTAGGGCAAAAGTTCCTTGAATTGGTTAACTCAAATGCCCTGGTATAAATTGTTCATTCCCTGACAAGAGGAACAAATATGTTAGATCTGGTCCTTACTAACATGTCAAACAGATGCATTACAGCAACTATCGGACCCTCATTAATCAAACTGACCACAAGTCAGTCATCTTCAAGCTAACACTAACACCAGAACTCAAAAAGGGTGAAATCAGAAAAAAACTTCATCAAGGCAAACTTTACTATCCTAGGAGAAGGTATAAATGCATTCTGAGACCCACCCCAAGCTGGAAGTGGTAACTTCACAGAAGGCTGCACTAAAGCCCTGTAGAATCAATTGCATAAGTGTATAGACTCAGCTGTACCAGAAAGAATCAAAGCCAGAGCCCCAAATAAAAACAAGCCGCTATGGTATAAATCCACACACTTTACAATAAATGCAAAAAGTTGCTGTCCATGAAAACAAAGGCGGGACCCCCAACAATGGTAGAGCACCCTCCTCAGCCTCAACCGGCAAATAAGGCAACTTTTCAATACCCTTAAAGGCCTCTGAGAAAAACTTAGCTAGCACAGCCAAGGATAACCATAAGGCCTTTTACAGCTACATACGTAGCCTAAAAGGTAGAACCCAAACATGTGCAGAAATAGTGACAGACGGTATCACACACACAGACCCTACAGAGAGAGCAAACCTGCTACCAGATAGGTTTGGTGAAAATTTCACCCTCTCTATCCCATCCAAATCTATCACAAACATTGCCCCAACTACCCCACCCTACATAACTGAAGAGCAGGTCATCAAAGCCTTGTCCAAGGCAAAAACCATGGCTAGTCTGCAGAGAGGGTATGAGTGGGTTCCCCCCTGCTTGCTTATGTACCACATAACAGTGGTGTTGTCCGTCTTCACCAATAGTTGTCCTGGAAGAATGTGGTCCTTGAAGGCTGTCAGAGCATTCTGTACAGCTAACATTTCTTTCTGATTGATATGCAGGTGCATTTGACTCGGGTTCCATTTGCCCTGAATGCACTGCCCTGCCAAGTGAGCCCCCCATGCATAGTCTGATGCACCTGTTGTTAGGGTTTGGGCGGCAGGGGGTAGAGTGAATGGCAGTCCCTTGTTGTGGTGGCAGGCCTCTGCCCAACAAAGGAACTCTGTCTGTAGACAAGGGATGATAGGAATCATTGATTCTAGGTCCTGAGAATGCTGACACCATAGGCTTTTTAGATACCATTGTAGTTTCCTCATATGCAGTCTTGCATATGGAATTAGTAGAATGCAAGAGGCCATGAACCCCAGGGCTTGCAGTATTTTCCTTGCAGATAGTTGGGTCTTTGTGGGCAGTAGTTTGAAGTAGGCTGTCAAATAAACCTGTTTCTCTGGCATGAGGTAGGCCATCTGGGAAGTTGTATTCAAGCTTGCTCACAGGAATACAGTTTGATGGCAGGGTACTAATGTGATTTCTTTTCGTTTATGGTGTACCCCAGAGAAGCTAGTAATTTCTTTACAAATGCCAGATGATTTAATAGTATGCCCTGGCTCTCTGCCTGAATTAGACAATCATCCAGGTATGGATATATCTGAATATTTCTTTGCCTGCAGTATGCAATGACTGGAGCTAGACACATTGTGAATACCCTGGGTGCAGTAGATAAGCCAAAGGGCAGGGCAGAGAACTGACAGTGCATGTAACCTGCTCTAAAGCGTAGGGATTTTCTGCAAGATTCCCTTACTGGGATGTGCAGGTAGGCTTCCTTTAAATACAGTGTTACCAACAAGGCATTTTTGCCTAGCATGGGAATCAGCTGTTGAAGAGCTAGCATTTTGAATTTTGGGATTACCAAAAAGGTGTTTAGGATAGACAGGCCAGTATAGGATGTCAGGAATTGTCTTTTCTGGGTACCAGGAAAAGTCTTGAGTAAAAACCTTGCCCTCATTCCTCTTTTGGAACAGGTTGAATAGCTCTGATACTTAGAAGAGAGAGAACCTGCTTTTGAGCCTCTGCCCACTGATTTGGGGGGTAGGTCTGGCCAACCGGTTGGGGTTGATAAGGAGTGGAAGTTGAATCTGTATCCTTGGGAAAGTATATTTAAAACCCATTTGTCTTGGGGAATGAGTTGCCAGTTTTTTGAATGCAGAGCAATCCTTCCCCCTTAAGGAACAGTCAGTTGAGCAGGGCTTGGAAGGTTTAAAGTTAAGTCATTGTGACATTTTACCATAGGGGGGTGTATTACTACTTCCAGCTTTGGAAGTGGGAGTCCCCCACTGCTTAGGCCTGTGAGTACCTTGAGACTGAAGCCTGGGTGGTCTGCTGGTCCTGGGTTTCGACTGAGAAGGCCTGGAAGAGGCAGGAAAGGACCAATTCTTAGAAGGCCAGTGCCTACTAAATATGGGAGGCTGTACTTGTAGGAAATATTTAACAGTTTAAATAGATTTAGCTTTTTCCTCCATCTTTTTAAGTACTTCTTCTGCTTTCTTGCCAAGGTCTTGGTTTATGGGAGCATCCAGTAATTTAGCTTTAACATGAACTGGCAAAGTTTGCTCCTTAAGCCAAGCGTGCCTTCTAAGTACAGTCCCAGATACAGCAGCCCTGCAAGATGCCTCTAATGAATCAAAACCATATTGCAAAGTTTGTTTTCCAACTTGTTCAGCAGAATGCATTAAACCCGGTAATTCTTTATTTTCAGCGCAGTCAGGAATCAACATTATTTTCTGTTTAAACAATCCAATAATATGCTGCTGACACTTTAACATATGAAACTGGCAGCTTAAGGCCCTAATGGCCAAAGTAGCAGAAGTGTATACTTTCTTACCCCATCTGTCCAAGGCCCTGGAATCTATGTCAGAGTGGATAGGGTTTTTGGCAGTAGTAGCCTTAATGCTATTGGGTCCCTGTGAATGGTCTCAGGATCTGCAGTCGGAGGAACTTGTGAAAGTCAAGTACTCTGTAATGCCTGTCAGATTTTCTGGGAGCAGAAGGTAAAGTGTCGTCAGCCAGGCTAGATTCCAAGAAGGCATCGTCTACAATGTCCAGTACAGGAGGGATAGCTAAAGGTATGTGTTGAGGTAGGAGTAAGAATTCCCTAAGCCTCTTTTTGGAGTCAGAGTAATCCTGGCTTTTCCAGAGGAAATGCTCCCTAAGAGTATGCAAAGTTTCAAAAGAGAAATCCTCTTAAGGGGAAGCAGAGGGAATGGAGTCCTCTGCATCAGCATCCTCATAGGTAGATAAAGGCAACTCCTGGTCATCAGAGAAAACAGAAGTTTCAGAAACCTGATTAAAAGAATCAGACGTTAAATCAGTTCTAGGTCTCTTAGAGGGAGAATGGTGGCTTCCCCTGATTAGAGTAATAAGGTCTTCAACCATTTCTATCATTTATTTAAGCACAGGGGCCTGACCATGTGGACTGGGCGTGGATCGAGTTTTAAGCCTTGAAGAAGAAGATGGCATTGGTTTAATATGCAAGTCAGTAGGCCTGAATACACCCTCATAAGCCATTGCCTGTACAGCAGCTCCGGCCCCATCCAAGGTAGAGACATCCGCAGGTTCCACAGTCGAAGAAGCATCTCGCAGCATACCGGACTCTGAATGGGTCTCAGTAGAGGCCTGCGAATCTGAAGTAGCGGGTATCAGGGGCTGCGAAAGCACCTCACTGAGTACCGGCAAACTGATGACTAGCTTAACAGAAACATCGTCGGCAGCTTTGGACCTATGCGGTGTGTCTCTCTCTTTATCTTTGCACTTTATTTGAAATGTCGGTAGTCGGGTGGCTTACCGAAGCCACTTCTGGATAATTGAACAAAGTACCAAAAAATTTAGATGCGAAAATGACCCGATAAGGACTAATTCAACGTTTGAATAAGGCACAAAACCGACAGTGAGGTATTGGCTTTCCACAAGAATTACAACTAACTTTTACTGACATCAGTTAAAGCAAGAAAAAGGATCCCCAACGGGGTACTTAGCTTTGTTGAAGACTTCGGATCTGAAACTCAAAAATGAAAATTTCAAGAGTCGGACGACCGGCACTTGGGAACTGCTTCTGCTTAGGGCACCACACAGCAAGAAAGACTGATGTAATGGTGTCGGCTGCATGCTTTATACCCCTGACTACCTGACGTCATGGAAGTTGAGACAGCAACCGACGCAGGACCCAAGACTTTGATAATCAGGCCGACTGAGGGCTACCTGCAAGCAGATAACCCAAATCTAATGACTGCAACAGTGAAACATGAAGAACATTGTGATATTATCAGAATTAAAAAAAAAAGATATGCACATTTTACTAAGCAAGTAAATGCTTTTCTCAATTCCAACTGGAAATAAACAACCTTATGAAAGTTCACTGTGCAAGATTGTAAGGTTTTCCTGCATATCAGTTTAAATAAAGAAAACGAAAACATTGTGAGATCCTTAATAGATCAAGTCTGGAAAGATGAGGTAGAAGCTCCAAACAGACATCAAGAATATGTTGTTATAAGATTTCTCTGAACGATCAGTTTTATTCATTACTGATATTGTCACAAAATAAGAAGTCACGATCAGTCTACTTGAAGATGACCAAAGGAATTTGACATACTGAAGTTCAGAGAGACATGAAATCCTTTCAGGTGTAGTTACATACGGTTAGCTTCATTGTATTTCACTGTGCAGTCAGTGCAAAGAAGAATATATTATACTACACTTAAGCCTTTTAATGAGTCCAGCAAAATGAGATATAAGATTGTAGTTCCTGAACAAAAAACATATGTTAGAAAGTTTCAGAGGAGAAAACAGGAATCATCAACATATTGTTTGTATCAAATTAATGAGGTTTTGACTGCAAAATGCAGCGTAGCATTTGAGAGGCGAGGAGGAGGAGGAGAAAGAAGAGCAAATGGGTGTTCCAGGACAAGGACCACCAGAAATGCTTTTTACACGCAGAGCAGCTGGTTGGATTAAACAGACCTAGCACTGGGAAAACTGGTATTAGAAAGAGGTGATGAGGAAGTTAAAAAGATGAAGGCTTAGTTTTCAACTAGTCTGAGCTCATTTGTTATATGCCTTACAGCATGAAAAACTGTGAAATGATTTTTAAGATAATTCTCACTGGTAAGACCACTGTCAAAGACTAGTAATTCCAATGTGAGCTGATATTATTGTCTCTTCGGGTACTAATTAACATTTCCACTAGGAAAAAATTGATTAATTTATGAATCAAGAATATGAAAGACATTAATGAATTTTTATCAGTTATTTTACTGCTGTGCTGGTCTTATACCAACTACCTTCTCTATACAACTAATGATATTTGCGCTGAAACCCTGAAGTACACTGAAACAATACAAAGCGTACAACATCATCATTCCTCAGAAAGTGTTTTATTCTCCGGGGGAAGCCCACATTCATTAAACATTTAAAATACATTTTAAGCACTTACTATAGAAGTACAGTATTACTAAAAGTGTTTTAGGACACAGGGGCTAGCTGACGTTCATTAAATATTTAAGTTAAATGCTGAGCTAAGGTCACTTACTCTGTAGTGCAAGATGTATATATAATCTCTTTCATCAGAACTGTGCTACATATACATGAGGCATTCTGGATAGTATGATATCAGGAAACGTACAGTTGTGTACCTACCATAAATGTAGATGTTCGAGTGTATTCACTGTTGCAGTCATGACACTTGGGTTATCCTGCTGGCAGACTACCCGCAGTTGGCCTGAATTCCAAAGTCTTGGTCCGGCGTCAGTTGCTGTTGCCTCTTCCCTGACATCAGTACGCCATGGGTATAAATGATGACGCCAACGCCATTTTCTTCAGTTTTTCTTGTCCCAGATGTCAGGTGCCCCCAAAAGGATAGGCTAAAAATTATGCTAATAAAAAAGCATGCACTAAAATACAACATTACCTTCATCTACAAGCAGATACACCACATAGGTTGTATAAAATAGAGACGTACAGATAAGTCCCAGCAAAGAAAGGGGGATGGTGGAATACACACGAACATCTGCATTTATGGTAGTTACACAACTGTACTATGTTCATCGTGTTTTACTGTTGCAGTCATTACACTTGGGTTGAATCCCAAAGCTGAGGTTGGGTGGCTGGGCCTGAATAGAATTAGGAGTGTCTATGAGGCCCAGCAGAACTGCAGTGGCAAAGCCTGCTCTGGATTTAGAGTAGAGAGGTAAGTGGTAGTGCTTGGTAAAAGTGTGCACTGAACTCCAAGTTGCAGTCTCTAAAATGTATTTGGTTGGTACTCCTCTGAGGAAGGCTGCTGAAGTGGCTGCTGCTCTGGTTGAATGTGGCCTAATGCCCTTATTGCCATGTTGTGCATAGCGGAAACGAATGCAGTGACCTATCCATTTTGAAAAAGTCTGCTTAGAGATAGCTTTTCCTTGTGATCCTGCAGCATATACCACTAAGAGCTGCTCAGTCTTTCTGAAAGCTTTAGTTCTGTCCTAGGAGAGAGAAGTGTAGCTGCCTGTGTATGTCCAAAGAATGTAGGAGTCTCTCACCCTTATTCTGTGGGTTTGTATAAAAGGTATGCAAATTAATGGTTTGGTTAAGGGCCACACTGGACACTACCTTAGGCATAAATGTCGGGTTCGTCCTCAGAGAAACCCTGTCTGGATGGAAAATGATAAAAGGCTCCACAGCCATGAGTGCCTGTAACTCTGAGACTCATCTTGCAGAGGTTATTGCTAGAAGCAGAGCTGTTTTCCATGATAAAAACATTATCTTAGCTGTATTGGCTGGCTCAAATGGCGGCAGTGTGAGTTTTTCCAAGACATGGTTGAGGTCCCATGCAGATATTGGTGCTCTCCTTGGGGGTCTTAAATTTTGGGCCCCTCTGAGGTACTGTCTTAAGCAATGGATGAGAAAAAAGAGGTGGTTCCGTATTGTAATGAGCTGAAATGGCAGAGGCATGGATTTTAATTGATGAAAAGGATAGGCCTTTGTCCAGCATCTCAGTTAGGTATTGCAAAATCTGAGGATTATTTGGTACAACCGTGTTAATTCCTTGTGCCTGGTTCCAAACACAGAATCTCTTCCATTTTTCTGCATAAGATTTTCTGGTACTGGGCCTTCTGGCCTCCAAAATAACATCCATCACTGCTTTAGAGAGAGGTGTGTTCTGAATGGCTACATTATCCGCCATGCTGCCAGATTTAGGGTCCTGAGTTGGCTGTGCAGGATCCGATTGTTTTGTTGGGTCAGTAAGTAAGGAATTAGAGGTAATGTCCAGGATGGACCTTGAGACAAGCTCTTTAGGATTGGGTACCAGTGCTGGTGGGGCCAGTCTGGGGCAATCAAAATTATTTTTGGCTTCTCTTGTCTGACCTTTAGGAGTACCTTGGGGAGGAGAGGCAGAGGAGGAAAGGCATAAACTGTTAGGGTTTCCCAGCTGAATGATAGAGCATCCACTTTCCATGCTAGCTTGTGATAAATCCTTGTGCAGAACCTCTGCAATTGGTAGTTGTGGGGGGAGGCAAATAGATCTATGTCTGAGCATCCCCATTCCTTTGTTATCATGCTGAAGACTTGTCGATCCAGTTTCCACTCGCGGGGATCCGTGAGGTTTCTGCTTAATTCTTCTGCCAGAGTATTTATCTTTCCTGGCAGGAATTGTGCTTGCAGGTGCAGTTGATAAGTCAATGCTGTGTCCCACAAAGTCATGGCTTGTCTGCAGAGGGGGTAGGATTGTGTGCCTCCCTGCTTGTTTATGTACCACATGACTGTAGTATTGTCCGTCCTTATCAGTAGTTGTCCTGGATGAAGTAGATCCTTGAAAGCTGTCAGGGCATTCTAAACAGCTAGCATCTCTTTTTAATTGATATAAAGATGCCTTTGGCTTGTGGGCCATGTGCCCTGAATACATTTTCCTTCCATGTGGGCTCCCCATGCATAGCCTGATGCATCTGTTGTTATTGACTGTCTGGCTGTGGGTTGGTTGAATGGCTGTCCCTTGTTGTGGTGACAGGCCTGTGCCCACCATCGAAACTCCTGTTGCAGGCAAGGAAGGAGGGTAATTAATGTTTCCAGGCTGTGGCAATGTCGAGTCCAAACACTTTTTAGATACCATTGTAGTTTCCTCATATGCAGTCTGGCATATGGAATTAGTAAAATGCAGGATGCCATGAAGCCCAAAGCCTGCAGACATTTTCTTGCAGATAACTGTGTCTTTGTTGCCAACATTTTGAAGTAAGAAGTCAGTTGCCTTTGTCTGTCTGATGTGAGATAAGCCATCTGGCAATTGTATTTAAGCTTGCACCCAGGAATATTATCTCTTGAGAGGGTACTAGTTTTGATTTATTTTCGTTTACTGTGTACCCTAGGCAAATTAATAATCTTTTTACAAATGCCAGATGTTTTAGTAAAATGTCATTGTTCTCTGCTTGAATAAGGCAGTCGTCCAAATAAGGATATATTTGAATTCCTCTTTGTGTGCAAACTGCAATTATTGGTGCCAGGCATTTTGTGAAGACCCTGGGTGCAGTAGATAAGCCAAAGGGCAGTGGAGAGAATTGGTAGTGCATTGAGCCAGCTATGAATCTGAGGTATCTTCTGCAAGACTGTCTGATTGGTACATGCAGGTATGCCTCTTTTAGGTCCAAAGTTGCAAGTCAAGCCTTCTTGCCCAGCATGGGCAGAAGCTGCTGCAGAGTCAACATTTTGAATTTTGGAACGTCCAGAAAAGTATTTAAAATAGACAGGTCCAGTATTGGTCTCCAGGCTTTGTCCTTTCTGGGTACCAAGAAAAGTCTCGAGTAAAATCCTTGTCCCTGCTCTTGCTGTGGTACTTGCTGAATGGCCCTCATGTCCATGAGGGATGAAACTTGTTTTTGCGCCTCTGCCCATTGGTTGTGTGGCAGGTCTGGCATACCTTTTGCCCTTGGCAGGGTGTGAAAGTGGAACCTGTAGCCCTGGGACACTATATTCAGGACCCATTTGTCCTGGGTGATCCTGTGCCAATTCTGAGAAAAAAGTGCTAGTTTTCCCCCCAAGGGGACTGCCAAAGAATAAGTGTTTGGTGCTGGCAGAGGAAAGTCATTGGGACTGCTTCCTGTATGGCTGCGATTTGTCTTCTCCTCTTTTGGAGGAATAAGCGCCCCACTGTTTAGGCCTGTATGAGCCCTGGGGCTGGGGTCTGCCTCTGGGGCATCTGAACCTTCCTCTTTGTGGCCTGTCTGACACTGGAAAGGACCAGTTCTTTGTGGGACAGTTCCTGCTAAATCTGGGTGGCTGTACCTGTAAGAAATCCTTTACTGTTTGCATAGATTTCGCTTTGTCCTCCATTTTCTTCAACACCTCCTCTGCTTTAACACCAAATAAAGTATTATGCTGTAATGGAGCATCTAATAATTTTGCTTTAACATGATCGGGCAGATTCTGTTCCTTTAACCAAGCATGCCTCCTAATGATAGAACTCGTAACTGCGGCCCTGCAAGAGGCCTCCAGAGAATCAAAACCACAATGCAATGTATGCTTTCCCACTTGTTCAGTTGCATGCAATAAATCCTGCATTTCCTTATTTTCTGCACAATCAGAATTAATCAACATGTTCTGTTTAAGTAGTGACATTAAGTATTGCTGATATTTAAGCATATGAAATTGACAGTTTAATGCCCTCACAGCCAAAGCAGCAGAAGTGTAAACCTTTTCCCCCATCTGTCTAGTGCTCTTGAATCCCTATCAGAGGGAATAGGATTTTTGCAGTGGAAGCCTTGACCCCTTTGGGACCTTGAGAAATGGTTTCTGGGTCAGCAGCAGGGTTTTTATAAAGAAATTAATGTGAATCCGGAACCCTGTAGTATCTGTCTGGTTTAACAGGGGCAGGGGGTAAAGAGTCAGGAGAAAGTCCGGACTCTGAAAATACATCATCCACAATGTCTAACACAGAGGGAATAGCAAGAGGCCTATGCTGAGGTAGTAAAAGGAAATCTCTAAGCCTTTTCTTTGATTCTGAGTAGTCTTGGCTCTCCCAGTGGATGTGCTCCCTCATGGTAAGCAGGGTTTCCCCAAAAGAATAATCCTCAGGAGGAGAGGCTGAAGGGATAGATTCTTCAGCATTAGAATCCTCATAGGGAGGAAGAGAGTATTCCTGCTCAGAGGAGGAGTCAGAGGAAATGGAAACCTGATCTGAAAATTAATATTCTGTCTCTTGCCTAGGCCTCTTATCAGGAGGGGGATGGGAACCCCTGATCAAGGTAATTAGGTCTTCGGCCATTTTGAGCATCTGTTTCTTAGGCATGGAAGTCTGTCCAGGAGAATGCTGTACTTGTTTCTTTGTCTTCAGTGCTTTAGTCTTTGTCTTTGAAGCTGTGGTTGGCTTAACATATAACTGTGTAGGACTGAAAACACCCTCAGAAGCCGATGCCTGCTCAGCAGCTCCGGACCCATCTGAGGGGATAGTTTCCGAGTGTCCAATACCTTGAGTATCCAGAGGCCTAGTTGGCTCCACATGGGAGTCGGCAACGGCCTGTGGCTCTGAGGCAGCAGGCGTTAGGGGCTGCAAAAGCGCCTCACTGAGAACCGGTGAACCGGTGACTGGCTTAGCGGTAGCCTTTTCATCGGTTTTGGACCTCGGATGCCTGTCCTTTTCTTTTTCCTTGCGCTTTTTGTGAACTCCGGTCATTGGCTGTTCTGACGGCATTATATAGTTGAATCTTCGGCCAAAGTAATGAAAGGCAAAATCGTATCGACGCTTAATAGTGCTTTGGTTAAATCTAGTGCAAAACTGACAGCTAGCAACGTTGTGATCAGGGCCTAGGCAAGGAATACAGTAAGAATGAAAATCCTTATGAGGTATTTGCTTCCCACAAGAAATACAATTGTTAACTTTTTCTGACATCGGTCTGGAGCAAGAAAAAAGTTTCCCCAACAGGGTACTTAGCTTTAATGAAGACTTCGGATCTGAAATTCGTCTTTGAAAATCTCAGGAGTCGGCCGACCGGCACTTGCGAACTGCTTTTGCTTCGGCACCGAGCGGCAAGAAAGACTGAAGAAAATGGCATCGGCTGCATCTTTTATACCCCTGGTGCACTGACGTCAGGGAAGAGGTGATAGCAACCGACGCAGGACCAAGACTTTGGAATTCAGGCCGACTGCGGGTAGCCTGCCAGCAGGATAACCAAGTGTAATGAATGCAACAGTGAAACACGATGAACATCAACACTGCTTTATGTTTAAGTGAAAAGTTATCTACTTAGAATGCTGAATGTTACTTACACTGATATCAGAAAAGGTAGCACACAGAAGTCAGAATTAGTAACACTGTAAGTAAGCTTTTGTTACAGACGTCATGAAGAACTATATGTTAACTTAAGGAATTACTTCTTAAGGTAATAGAAAAGAAATAACATGTAGATTAATTGAGTGAAGTACTGGAAAGGAACATGATACTAATAAAGGAGTTTGACATGTCGTGCATGGGTAAAAACAAATTAATCTCACGTCACTGTATTAAGGGAGTCATTCTACAACAACTGGACAAATGCTTCTAACTCAAACCCTGAAGAGAAAATCAGACTCAGCAATTCAAAAGCACTTACTTGTAGAACTACTGGTTACTACACTGTCCCCTGTAGTGATGTTGTCCAATGAAACTGCTGAAATGCTGACATTGTAGGATCCACCAGGAGTCAGTCCAGTTATGGTTGCAGAGTCAGTCATTACACTCATATTTGTCAATGAATTTCCACTAATGTTAAAAGCATTAACAATGTAGTAGCTGTGCTGTCCAGAAGGAGCAGTCCATGTCAGGAATAAAGTATTTGTTGAATTATTTCTGACAGAGAGATTAGTTATTTTCTCAGGTCCTGGTACAAGAGAAAAAGAGTTGATTACAAGGCCATCCTCTGTACAATCTCCTACTGAAATAATGAATAAATTACAGTTGTGTAGTTACTGGTTATGTAATATTTTATGGTAAATTATCACGAGTTAGTAAGCTTAAGGTATTTAACATGAACTTTGATCCAAAAAAATATAGAGAGAGTTACATTTCTATGTGGTGATACAATTAATATTTTTCCCATGGTCAGTGTCTATGAATGTGAGTATTCTGTTCTCAGTTGATATATTGCAGAAGTATATACATATGTAGTATTGTATTATATGCAAAAATCGGAAGGCCATATTCTAGTCTGGGAAACAGGACATTTAGAGCAGTTGACCTTCTGGCTTTCTGTGTGAGATTACTAAAATTTACAAGAAGTTTTTTTTGATTAAGCACTTTGTAAGACTGTTGTTTTATGTGAGCATTAAAAGAGACTGCTTGACTGAAAAGTTAGCCAAGGTACTTTTTTTCCTGACAGCAATCTGTAATCTGTAGATAGTACGCCTGGGAAGCCAATGTCGACAAACTTCTCTGCTTTTCCAAAGACGGTTTGCACCTGGCACCTCTAGGCTTTTGGCTACTTGCAAAGGCTCTTGCCTCACCATAGTGCCTTTTTTAGGCAAAGTCTTGAAAACACACTTAGTGAAATTTGGAAGTCATAACAAAATACACTAAACGCTAGGAGCTTAAACCAGAAACTGCAAACCCTGAAATCCATTCTGTCACTGGAAGAAGCAGATTTTTGTGCAGTCACAGAAACCTGGTTCAAGGCCTCATAGAATACTCCAGCCTTGCAAGGCAACAATGGCTTCCACACTTTCAGGGTGTGCAATGAATATGTGAGAACCAAAGGAGACAGTGTTTCTATCTATAGTAGATGTAAATTCACCTCCTGTCTAGTTAGACTGGACAACTCCATGGAGTTACTCCAAGTTCAGGTTAAGGTGGGTAAGACCCCCCATTCAAGTCATAGCCAGTTACAGATCCTACCTCCATGGGTCATGACACACATGAAGCCTACTTGACCAAACTGAATAGAATCCAAATATTACCAAACACTCTGGTTAAGGGGGATTTCAATTGTCTCACCATTAAATAGGAAACCTATGCTAGCCCTAGCCTAGCCCGAACCCACTAGGGCAAAGTTCCTTGAATTGGTTAACTCAAATGCCCTGGAATAAATTGTTCATTCCCTCACAAGAGGAACAAACATGTTAGATCTAGTCCTCACTAACATGTCAAACGAATGCATTACAGCAACTATCAGACCCTCATTAGTCAAATCTGACCACAAATCAGTCACCTTCGAGCTAACACTAACACCAGAACTCAAAAAGGGTGAAATCAGACAAAAAACTTCATCAAGGCAAACAATACCATCCTAGGTGAAAATATAAATGCATTCTGAGACCCACCCCAAGCTGGAAGTGGTAACTACACAGAAGGTTACACTAAAGCCCTGTAGAATCAATTGCATAAGTGCATAGACTCAGCTGTACCCGAAAGAATCAAAGCCAGAGCCCCAAATAAAAAGAAGCCGCTATGATATAAATCCAGCGTCAACATACTTTAAAATAAACGCAAAAAGCTGCTGTCCATGAAAACAAAGGCAAGACCCCAACAATGGTAGAGCACTCTCTTCAGCCTCAACAGGCAAATAAGGCAACTTTTCAAATCCCTTAAGGGCCTCTTTGAGGAAAAACTTAGCTAGCACAGCCAAGGATAACCATAAGGCCTTTTACAGCTACATACATAGCCTAAAAGATAGAACCCAAGCATGTTCAGAACTAGTGACCAACGGTATAACACACACAGACCCCACAGAGATAGCAAACCTGCTACCAGATAGGTTTGGTGAAAATTTCACCCTCTCTATCCCATCCAAATCTATCACAAACCTTGACCCAACTACCCCACCCTACATATCTGAAGAGCAGGTCATCAAAGCCTTGTACAAGGCAAAAACACAGCCTCTATGGAACCAGACGGCATCCCAGGCTGTCTTCTAAGCTAGCTAAAACATGAAATCGCATCACCATTAAGTACCCTTTTCAGTCATAGTCTAACCACAGGCTTTGTTCCTGCAGAATGGAGAACAGATAGTTATTCCCCTCCCTATCAACAGACCTGGGGAATTACAGACCCATAAGCCTGACCAGCCTCATCTGTAAGGCCATGGAATATATCATTATGTACCTCATAAATAAAAATATAAGCAACAGTCAAACCCTGGATCCTAGCCAATTCAGCTTCATCAAGGGCAGATCCTGCTATTAAATCTTGTGGATTTTTTTTGAAAATGTGACCAGTGCCATTGATGAGTTTAAATATGTGTAAGCAGCACTCGATTTGGCAAAGACTTTTGGCACAATACCACACTCAACCATCACTGATAACCTTAGCAAACTGAAAGTAAACCCCTTAGTTGTAAGACGGTTTGCTAACTGGCTCAGAAACTCCACATCAGCCAGCAGACCTGTTACAGCAGTGTGCCACAGGGGTCGTTGCAGGAGGCCCCTGCTTGGTATATTCTTTACAGAAGTTCAGGTAAAGTCTAAGTTGTTGTTGCTGACCAAGTTTGCAGACAACTACAACTGGGTGCAATTATTAAATCCCAAAATGATGTCAGTATACTCCAGGAGGGTCTTCTACAGATTTATGATTGGTGTCTTAGTCACAGTCTCAAACTGAATGCAAAGAAATGCATCAACATTCCCTTTGGCACAAACTATGTTCCTTCACACTAACAAATCAACAACAATACCCTACGTACCAAAGAAGTGGTAAGGGATTTGGGTTCACAAGTTGACTGTGACCTTACCTTCGACCACCATGTTTCTACTTTAATAAGGAAGGCTTTCTATGTAGCATATTTGATCAGTAAAGACATTGCCTCAACAGGAAAAAGTAGTTATATCCCCTCTATTCTTGTCACTAATCCACCCAATAATGAAGTACAATGCCTCATTCAGCATGTAACGTACAAAGCCCCTGCAGCAACTGGACAGACCTCAGAAGTTTGTAACAAAGAAGATCAAGTGACGCCAGCACATGCCACATGTAGACTGACTAATGTCCCTGTCACTTTACTTTCTATCATACAGACTTCTTAGGGGAGATTTGTACCTGACTTACAGAGCAATCTCATACCCAAACCTAATGAACTTGTTGCATATCCATAAATCAAACAGGACAAGGGCCACCCATTCCAGGGACCTAAATATGGCCTGCAACTTAAACAGGACATCCTGGATGGACAGATTTATTTCCCAGTGACTGCTGTATGGTTAGTATAGGCTACCTATTCATGTGAAACAGAGCACCTCTATGACAGTGTTCAAAAGGAATTTGGATGAGTGGATGGGGCAATATGAATTCTTATCGGAAATAGCACCCACAACCCTCCAGTCTTTACTAAATGCAGTCTTGGGTATTAACTAGCATTTCTATGGCACTACATTGGGATGAAATCACTAGGCTTGAAATGTTCTCTGGGTTGATAGCCTAGTAATCCCCTATGATCCTAAGTGGGGTCTTTAATGAAGTGTACATTGAGTATTAATTTGGAAGTATTATAAACCTTAGGATGTGGTATGTGACAAATGATATAAAAACCACACAAAAAGGGGGTCTCATTCACGTTGTCAAACTTTTACAAGTTTGAACATCATATGGTCGAAACCATATGTTCGAACTTGTAAAACTTTGAACATTTCAACAGAGATCTCCGTAAGTGAAGCTTTCCCTTTCCTGCAATGTAGTGCGATCTCAAAGTTGGTATATTTAAGTACCGGGGGGTGTAGGGGGTGCATCCCCCAATGTGGGGGGTGCAGGGGAGCTTGCCCCCTGTTTATAACCATCAGATAAGTTTTTTTTTTTTTTTTATATTATGTTTCCGAACTTTTAAAGTCCGAACATATGGTGTCGACCATATGGTGTTCGAACTTTTATAAGTTCGACAACGTGATAGAGACACCAAAAAAGGAGGTGAAGGAAATAAACTAAAGGGTAAATGATCACAAAGACGAACAATAAAGGTATTTTTTAAAGTATCAATATTTCAAGCACAGGTGATCACATTTTCAACTGAGCTAAAATGAAAACCCAAAGGGTAATAAAGTATCCACAGGCACATTTCAAAATGGAGCTGAAATGGCTGCTTTTCGTAATGCTAAATACAGTGCTAATTCTCATAATGTTTTATTAAGACATTTCTAAATGTAACTAAAATTTTGCCTGTCAGACAATAATGTTCTGGTATTTCAGGTATGGAGCCTGTTCCCATTGTACCCTTAGGGGAAATTGTGTGTTCTATCCCTTTCAGTGATGTTCCCTTACTAGAGACAGTGTGAATAAGTGAGTGGTGGTGGCAACACTGCTTATTGGGTAGGATGAGTGTGGATATGCTGCCCTGATAAATGTTCATGCTGTGGTTAATAAATTAAAATGTTTCAAGAAAGTTAAAAAGCAAGCGATAGGATGCTGCTTTGATAAGTATAAATAAGTGAGTGGTGGAGATGACACTGCTTAATGGAGAGGATGAGTGGGGATACGCTGCTCTGATGAATGTTCATGTGGTGATTAATAAATTAAAATGTCTCAATAAAGTTATGTCAATGGAAGTTTAATAAAAGGTCATCAAATGCCATTTTGGGTGTGATGTTTTATTGAAGGGGATCGGGACTGATGAAATTTGGGTACAAACCAATTTGTCCAGAGACGTCTTCAGTGTCTTGGAGGCTATGCAGAGATAGGAAAGGGAGTTAGGATGGGTAGAAGTGGGTGGGGGGTGGATATTAAGGCTAGAATGAAAGGGAAAGGGGTCAGGTAGATTTGAAGGTGAAGAAGGGTTAATTTAGCTGGCAGAGTTGGGAGGAAGTGAGGTAGGTGTGGGATGGAGCCAAGAGAATTTTATGTGAGTGTAGCTGGAAAAGGGATCAGATTTAGGTGAGAACTTTTTACCCTCCTTCCCTCTTTTGAGAATATCATGTGTTTTGCTTGCCTTTGTGTTCTGGGTGCTTAGGCAGAGAACAGGGTCAAACTTGTCCCTCTTCTGTTTCCCCTCAGGTTTGAGTGTTTGATGCAAGGAGTTTGGGGGATAAAAGCAAGTGATAGGACAATGCTTTGATAGGTATGAATATGTGACCGGTGGTGGTGATGCTGCTTACTGGACTGGGTGAGTGGGGATACACTGCACTAATGAATGTTCATGTTGTGGTTAATACATTTGAATGTTTCGATAATGTTATGAAGGTAAGCAATAGGATGCTGCTTTGCTAAGTATAGGTTCATAGGTAGGTACTAGGCTATCTGCCCGAAGGCATTTATAAGCCTAGCCGGAATGTGTTGGCTTTTTCTGCCCCCTTAGATTAGTTCCCTGTACCTCTGTCCAGCAAAGCCATAGAAGTGATTCCTGGGGTAAATGTTCTGTTTCCCATCCACTCAAGGTTTCTCTTGAAGAGGGTTAGCGAGGAGCTCTGCCTAATGTAGATTGGAATCTTGTTCCAGGGCATGGGAAGTCTCTGGGACAGGAATCTATCCCTCCAGCACATCCTATTTATTGTTGTGGTGAGGTTTAGATCCCTGGAGTGTGTGGCTTGAGGGGATATGGTTTTCTTTAGGTTGAGCATGTTCATCAATTCTGGGTTGGACATGGCCTTGTACGTCAGGCAGAGAACACCTCTGAGTATGCGGTATGCAATTGAGTACAGCTGAAGTTTCTTTAGTCGAGCTGCATAGGGCATCTGCTTAAGGACAGTGATCCTCTTGGTGAGGTACTTCTGTGGTCTTTCCAGTTGTTGCAGATGTCTTGTAAGGTACATCCCAAATGGGGCACTGTACTCTATGATGGGTCTGATGAGTGATGCGTATAGGGGCCCACTGACATCTTTCGATCTGGATGCAAACCCTTTTGTGATTAGGTGGGCCACATAGAAGGATTTTCTAACCACTTTGGCAATGTGATTATCAAAGGAGAGGTTACTATCTACTTGGATCCCCAGATCCCTTATTACATCTTCTGTATTTAGGAGGCTACCACCTATCTGGTAGTTTTTGGGTACTTTATTTTTTCCAAAGGGGATGACTATGCACTTTTTGGCATTTAGCTTGAGGCCATGGTTTTGACAACAGGTATCTGTCTCAGTGAGACCCTTTTGGAGGATGTTTGTGTCACCTGGAGAGTCAATTACAGACCCTAGTTTGCAGTCGTCTGTGAACTTGGTCAGCCATAGTCCTCCTGTGCTTGCCTGTACCTCTGAGAAGTATATGCCAAACAGGAGGGATCCTAGGACTGAGCCCTGGGGAATGGCACTTGTAACTGGTTTAGAGTCAGACCTAGTGCCCGCATCTCTTACCATGTGGGCTCTGTCTATGAGCCAGTTGGCAACCCATCTCGTGACATAGGGGTTTATGTTCAGGCTGGTGAGCTTGGCTATAATACCTGAGTGGGGAATGGTGTCGAAAGCCTTTGCGAGGTCTAGGTAGGCTGTGTGGACCACGTTTCCCTCGTCTATAGCCTTGGTAACTGTCTCAAAGAAGTCCACCAGGTTTAGGAGGCATGATCTGCCCTTAACAAAGCCGAACTGGGTAGGGTCCAGTGTTTGTAGGTTTCCTATTTCTCTGTTAATGAGATCCATGATGATGCACTCCACAGCTTTGCAGACCAAGCTAGTCAGGCTTATAGGGTGATAGTTCCCGGGATTTGTTGTGGATCCACCTTTGTGGAGCAGAATAATGGTTGCTGTGCACCACTCTGTGGGCACATAGCCTGTGGAGAGACTGAGTTTAAACAGTGTGTTTAGGTGAGGGGTTAGTTCATCTTTGAGCTCATGTAGGATGTAGCCTGGGACACCGTCCGGTCCCACTGATGCTGTGTTTTTGGCTTTGAAGAGGGCTGTTTTTACTTGAGTGCCTGTGATTTCAGGGGCACTATATTCTTCTGGTATAGTTATGGGCCCTTTTGGGGGTGAGAGGGTGGTGAAGTTTGCAATGAACCTGTCTGCCAGGATATTGGCTATATCGGTTGGTTCAGTGTATTTTCTGCCATTCTGCACTAACTCTGAGCAGATCTTTGAATTGCCACTTAGATTCTTGACATAGCTAAAGAATGCCTTGTGGTTATCTTTGGAGTCCATGGCAATTTTTCTTTCGAAGATAGCCTTGGATGATTTTATGAGGGAATGTAGTTTCTTGCTGATACTGATCAGAGATGTCTTCCCTTCTTGGGATTTTACTCTTTTCTGTACTAGTTTCCTCCTTCTATTGTATAGCTTGTTCATGGCAGGGGTCCACCAGACTGGTTTCCTTTTCTTGGAGGAGTGAGTCTTGGTTTTGTTTGGGATAGCACGATCTATGCATTCTTTTAGGTGCTCGTAGAGTGCATTAGTAAAGGATTTTGCAGCTTGGACAGCGTTATCCTTTAGTACGGTGGCTTTGAAACTTCCCACCTCGGTCTTAAGTAATGTGAAATTTGCTTTTGAAAAGTTTTTCACAGAGGTTTCTTTGACCGAGGGTAGTGGCGGAATGTGGATATCCAGAGTGATTAGTTTATGGTCAGATCTAGCCAGCAAGTGGTTGACCTCCAGTGTGGAACACCGGTCAC
Organism: Protopterus annectens; assembly: GCF_019279795.1. Lineage (NCBI taxonomy): Eukaryota > Metazoa > Chordata > Ceratodontiformes > Protopteridae > Protopterus > Protopterus annectens. Next base: position 276,993,882 of record NC_056743.1, read on the forward strand.
CCATGTTGGCGATGACCAGGTCCAATATGTTGTCACCTCTGGTGGGGGTGTTGACCAGTTGATCCGGGGTGTTTGAGTTTATAAATTCTAGGAAATGTTAGGCAAGGGAGTTTGTACTTGAGTAGTTCTCCCAGTTAATGTTTGGGTAATTGAAATCACCCAATATCAGGGTGTTTGGTAGGACCTTTATGTTTCCCAGTGTTCCCAGGAATGTGGAGTGGGGGTCCTGGGACATGGTGAGTGATCTGTAGCAAGCTATAATTTGAATAGCAGTTTTGCCTGTTGTTAGTTGCACATGGATGATCTCTGAAGCATCGTGCTATGCCACTAACCTGGAGGTGTGGGTATCCTTGATGAATATGGATACTCCCCTAACTTTTGTATTTCGGTCAAGGTTTTGTGGCCAAAATGTATGGTAAGAGTTGTAGCCTGGTACTGCTGGGTTGCTCTCTGCAGCCTTAAACCAGGTTTTTGTTACTGCACATATATCAATTTTCTCCATACTGAAGAGTGCCTCAAGTGCATGCATTTTGAGGTTTAGACTTCTGGCATTGAGTAGCATTACCCTCAGTTTTTTGTTACTTGTGCTATTTACAGTGGTGGGTTTGTCTTTTGAGCCTTGCCTAAAAAAGGAACTATGGGGGTGGCAAGAGCCTTTGCCAGTATTCGAAAGCCTAAGGGTGACAGGTGCAAGCTGTCTCTAGCGAAGCATGAGTATGAATAAGTAAGTGGTAGTAATGATGTTACTTATTGGACAGGATGAGTGGCGATATGCTGTTCTAATGAATATTCATGTGGTGATAAATGAATTAAAATGTTTCAATAAAGTTATGTCAATGGAAGTTTAATAAGAGGCCATCAAATGCAATTTTTGGTGTGGTGTGGCTTTATTGAAGGGGGTCGGGACAAAATACAGTTTTATATTTTCTGCTTATGCAATATTTTTACAGTAAATTATCATGGGTTAGTACATTTAAGGTATTTAACATAAAGTTTGATCCAAGACAAATATAGAGCCATTTTGATTTCTACATGGTTATATAATGAAGATTTTTCCCATGGTCAGTCTCTATGTATCTGAATATTCTGTTTTAATTTCAGTTATTAGAGAAGTATTGTCTTTTTTTAAAAAATGGGAGGGCCATATTTAAGTCTAGTAAAGAGGATATTTAGAGCAATGGACCTTCTGGTTTCCTGTATGAGATGATATGAAAATTTACAAGAAGTTTTTTTTAGTTAAGCACTTTGCGAGACTGATGTTTTATATGAGCATTAAAGGAGATTGCTTGATTGAAAAGTTAGCTGAGGTACTTTTGTTCCCTAACAGTAAAGTGTAGATGCTTAGTGGGATCTTTAATGAAGAGCATGTTGAGTATTAATTTGGATGTATTACAAATCTTAGGATGTGTTAAGTGACAAATAGGTTCATAGGATGATACTAGGCTATTGGCTCAGAGGCTGTTATAATCCCAGTCAAGAATTTCGCCCATGTTCCCTCAAAATCAGAACCTGTTTCCCCTGTCCAGCAGGGACACAGGTAGGATCCCAAGAGTATATTTTTTGTTCCCATCCAGTCATCCAGGTTCCTCTTAAAGAGGGATAGAGAGGTACTCTGCTTGAAAAGGAGAGGGAATATATTCCACAGATGGGGGAGTCTTTGGGACACAAATCTATCCTGCCAAGAAGTTCTATTAATGTCACAGACCAGGCTAAGGCATTGTGTGCAGGTTGTGCGAGTGGAGCTTGTCTTATGGATATGCAGCAACTCTATCAAAGCTGGGTCTGAAATGCCCTTGTATGCCAGACACAGGTCACCTCCGAGCAGTCTGCATGAGACCAAGTAGAGGGACAGGGCTTTCAGCCTATCTGCATAGGATAGGTGTTTGAGACCCTGGATTGCCCTGGTCAAGAACCTCTGTGGTCTCTCCAACTGCTGCATGTGCTTGGCAAGGTATATGCCGAAGGGGCCATTGTATTCGATAATGGGTCTGATAAGGAAGGAGTACAGGGATGTTATGATCTCCTTGTTCCTGGATGAAATACCCTTATTTATGAAGTGGACCATGTAGAAAGCCTTCCGTACAATGGAGGCAATGTGGTGGTTAAAAGTCAGATATGACATATATATATATATATATATATATATATATATATATATATATATTTATGCTTTATATATATAAATGATATATGACCCACAGAAAAAGGGAGGTGGAGGAAATAAACTAAAGGGTAAACAGTCACAAAGAGAAACAATTCAGTAAGGTATTCTTTCAAAGTATCACTATTTCAAGTATAGGTGATGAAATGTACTGAGCTATGATGAAATCCTGAAAGGTAAAACACCATCCACAGGCACATTTTGAAATGGATTCGAAATGGCTACTTCCCTGAATGCTAAATATAGTGCTAATTCTCAATGTTTTATGAAGAAGTTTCTAAAGGAAATTAAGATGGTATTTCACTGGATAGTCTGGCATGCATTGTACTCTATACCTAGTGTGAGTTTTAAAGAACTTTTTACCATGACAAGGAACACATCACATTACAAGCATCTGTCTCTCTCTCTCTCTCTCTCTCTCTTTCATTTGTGTTCCAATTATACCAGAAGGAAATACAAACAATGGTGCAAAAAACAGGGCCAAAACCACTGGCTCAGACCCAAAACACTAATTCTCTAGCACCTCGGTACAAGACCTTCAAGGAGTTATAAAACACATGAAAAATGTACTACCTTTTATACAAAATAAAAAAAAAACAATTATTCAATTATACAATCAGATAATTAAATAAGTAAATAAAATGCATTGTATGTTAAGTTTATTAATTTATTTTCTTCAGAGATATTAAATTATTTGCCAGTATAGGTATGCCATGACCAAATCTCTGTGAAATAACTAGGCTAATACATTGTATTCAGATTCAGTACTGAGCTGCCCTGAAGGGTTGAACTGACATCATAGGTACTTCTTAAATCTGACTAGACAACAACAGTTTTCTGAAAATTTTACAATGAGAGCTCATAGAAGGTTTCAGATATTCCCTAGGATTCATTAACACCTACATTATATGTACACCATTCTGAGTGAACAGACAGCACAAGTTTAACTCATACCATCTTCCTTCTAATTTTGTTTTTTTCTACAGATTTTCTTGCAGTCTTAAATACTGAGGGGGATTAATAAAGGATACCACAAAGTGTACACTACCTTTACACTTACTGTAATCCTTCTGGGTGACTAGAAACCACAAACATGTAGGGATGTTCCTGAATGCATACTGTGTACACTTAGTGCAGGAGTTAACAAATCTGGCTCATATCTATTTAACTGAGGCTTGCAACATTTCTTATGAAAGGCAGTCTGGCATTTGTTATAAATTTTGGATCCAGCAGTACTGCATACTTTTTGCTGGTATGGAAAGTATTATAGGTGAACAATACTTATGTAATCATCTATCATCACATCAGAAGTAAAAAATCCTGAAAACATCCTCAAACATGTAATATTTTGTTACTACAAACATTCTGTGATCAATTTCCTTCTGTTGGTGGGGGAGCAACATGGTGTGGTTAGACAGGACGATGTGGTTAGATTCACCATGAAATCATAAGGGTGTAATGTATACCTTTCAGTGGAATGTACTTGGGTAATTCTTCTGAATATGTATAAAGAACTCTTAAAGGGAATTAGAATTCTGTGTTTAACAGACAGGGACCAAATATAATTATTTCTTTTTTATAGTCTGTCATGTTGTATTGTACAGAATTCAACTGGAGAGAATAAATGATGCATGTGCAAGGCGTAGAAAGCAGAACATAATCAGAACATATCTCCACTGAATTGTCATTACATCAACAGTACAAAATCATGTGTTGTGTATTACTCCACATATGGCAATATTTGACTCTATAGGAATGCCATGAAGAAAACTCCTTGTGTCGAGGGCTGTAACATTCAGTTGCATTCAATATGAAGTTGCTTTGAAAATATTAAGTATAGATATGAAGTCTTATGGGCATTTTTTGTATAGATGATTCATAGATGCATAGATTTAGGTTCATAGATTAGTAACAGACTAACTGTCCTTTTGGGCCATTTGAAGCCTAGCCAATTACCCCATGTGAGAATCAAACCCTGCACCTTGTGTCTTTAAGGTAAACACCTTAACCATTATGTCATCCTCCCACCTATGATCTATTATTGTTCCCTGAAAATCATATTAAGAACTCTGAGAGAGAGAGAGAGAGACAATACGAAACATTTGGGGCATTAAACAAAAAGTTTTCTATATGCATATCAGATTGGCAAGTTGGAAAGTTCCATTATAGTTGACTTTGATGGAAGGTTGTTATAATACTTCTCTCTAGGAAACAGAATATATCACATATCTAGCAAATAGCTGCAGAAATTTGATAAAGTCAGAAATAAAAATTACAAATATTTCAAAACACATAAGACCGCTACACCACCCCCAGTGTGCATCCATCCCTGGTGAGATCTGATCACAAATCAGTCTCCCTAGAAGAAACTATAACATGAGACCCCCCCCCCCTTTAACTACAACTAGACTAAAAAACTTTTCCAAGGCCAATTACAGCCTCTAATGTGATGGCATAAATAGCTTCATAGCCCCTTCCCCCCTGATGGAACAGACGCCAATGTTGAGTTATACACCAATGCTTTATACAAGCACCTGTATATCTGTATTGACTCTGCCGTACCTGATGGAACCAAAGCAAGATCTTCAAGGAAAAACAAACCTGCCTGGTGGACAACTGCATTAATAGGCTATACAATAGGAAAAAGAAATTGCTGTCTAAGAATAGGAAGGTACAGCCTCAAAACTGGAAACACTCCCTCCTCAACTTAAACAAGCAAATAAGAATCCTAGTGAAGTCATCCAAAGCTAACAACAAATACAGACTAGCTTCCCTAACTAAGGATAACCACATCTGTAACCTCAAAGATAAGGCCAAGATCTGCAATTAAGTCATAGTTAATGGTAATACATATGTAGAACCTGTGGCTATAGCAAACTTGCTGGTTGACAGGTTGAGTGAAAACTTCACTCCCCTGTTCCTGCCACATATACCCAAAGGCATCCCTACCACCTGTCCCCCACCTAGTATCTCTGAGAAGCAGGACATAAATGCCCTCACCAAGGACAAAAACACAGCCTCTATGGGACCAGACAACATCCTGGGCTGTGTTCTACATGGGTTAAAGCAGTAATTGGCATTACCAGTGAGCACGCTTTTCAATAACAGCCTAAGCACTGGTTTCATCCCAGTGAAATGGAAAACAGCTACCATCATCTCATTGCACAAAGGGGGCCCAGGAAGTATAGACCCATTAGCCTGACCAGTCTTATCTGCAACGCCATAGAACAAATCATCATGGACCTTATTAACAGAGATACAGAAAATCTCCAAATGCTCAACCCCACCTAGTTTGGCTTCGTCAAGTGGAGATCATGCCTGTTAAACTTGGTAGACATATTTGAGACAGTCAACAAAGCCACTGACGAGGGCAAATCTGTGCATACAGCCTACTTAGACTTATCCAAGGCCTTTGACATAATCCCCAACTCAGGCATCATTGATAAACTCACCTGTCAGGTGGGTTGCAAACTGGCTCACTGATAAAACTTTTACAATCAAAAATAGGGGACCACCTCCTGTAGCAGACCCGTAACCAGTGGTGTTCCACAGGGATTGTTCTGTGACTGTTACTGTTCGGAATTTACATCTCTGAAGTACACGCTGAAACTAAAGGACTGTGGCTGACAAAGTTTGCTGATGACTGCAAACTGGGAGCTATCATTGAAACCCCTAGCGATGTCAACATCCTGCAAGAAGGTCTTACATAGATTAATGACTGGTGCCAAAGTCATGGTCTTAAACTTAATGCAAAAAAATGCATTATCATCCCCTTTGGCAAGGGTGATACTCCTGCAAACTGCCACATCAATAGCAATACCATATGCACACAGTCAGTGGTGAAAGATCTGGACAGACAGGTTGACAGCAACCTAACCTTCGATCACCATATCTCCACAGTCTGGAGTAAGAAGGGCATTTTATATTGCTCATCTCATAAGTACTGGCATTGCCTCCAGAAAAAAAGAGAGGTTATAACTCCCCTGTACTCTTCCCTCATTAGGCTAATAATGGAGTACAATGCTCCCTTTGGTATGTTCCTTTCCACACACCTGCAGCAATTGGAGAAACCATAAATGTTCCTTACAAAGAAAATTCAGGGTCTTCAAGATCTTTCTTATGTGGATAGACTGAAATCATTTTTACTTTACTCTGGGCTGTACAGACTGCTAAGAGGCAACCTGTGCCTTACATATGGAGTAATCTTTGAGCCAGCTGTTATGCAAATGCTGCAGATTCACAACTCAAATGGCACATGGGTCACTCACTCAAAGGACCTTAACCTGGCATGTGACATCAACAGAACTTGCTGGAGGGACAGATTTAAATTGGAGATGTTGACACATCTTTGAATCAAGCTTCCTATTCATGTTAAACAAAGCCTCTTGTTGGCCCTATTTAAGCACAATTTGGATGATTGGATGGGTAACTGCAAATTCACCCTGGGGATTTCACCCATGAGCCTCTTGGACAGGGGCAATAGGTGCTGATTTTAGTGTCTACTTGAACCAGATACTCTTGGGAACATGGGCTGAACTTGGCTAGGCTTGTAAGGGCTCTGAGGCCATTATCCTAGTAACCTCCTATTATCCTATGATTCTATGATCCTACAGGCTAGAAAAGCCTGATCTAGACCTAGAGAAGGAATCAAGAATGTAGTGCTTTGTATAAATGTATTCAGAGTACAAATTTGTTGCTTTTAGAATACTTCTATAATTCAACCCTTTTCAAAATGCAGTAGTTGAAGGTAAGACCCTGGTAGAGTGGGTCTTGACTCTACTTGAAATAGTTTTATTGTGGTGAGTAGAACAACTGACAACATCCTTAGACAACAATATGGAGATAGCCTGCATTGAATCAGGGTGTCCCTTTTTCTTGCCTTCAAAAGAAATGAACAACTGATAGGAAGATCTGAAAGATTTGGGTTCTGTCAAGATAGCATCATAGTTGCCTGTGGACATGCAAGGTATGGCGATCCATTCTCCCTCACTTTTAGATTCAGGAAAGAAGAGTGGGAGATTAATAGTTTAACTCATTCCCTCCAGTACAACTCTTTTGAGTGTGTACCTTTAACTCCTAGTGGATCTGGCCTGAGCCTTTACAAATTAAGTTAGCACCTTACAATTCTAACAAATACTCAATGACAGAGGTCAGATATCAATACAGTTGTGTCTGCCATCATGTATGCTTCAAGATAAAATATTCTGATACCTTGTATATAGCATGATTTTGAAATTATTAATGCAATATGAAGAAGTAATATTTGATGCCTAGAGGAGCAGTAGGAGGTAACTGCATATGCACCTGGAGGCGTCACTCGGATGTAATGAGGTAAAGTAAACTTGGACACCACTTAAGGGATAAAAGAAGGTTTCAGTCTCAAAGAGACCCTGCCCTGTTGAAAATGAGGTCTTGCTGCATCACCATAAGAGCTTGCAACTCAGATATGCTTCTTATAGAGGTCAGAGCCATCAGAAAAATGGCTTTCTATTGTTAAGAACCCAAAGTCATCCAGGGTAGCTGGTTCAAATGGAGCAAGTGTTAGCTTCTCTAACACATAATTAAAGGGCCACTCTGCCAAGGCATGCAGGTGAGGTGCCAGTTCACTCTGTAGTTCATGTAGAACACAACCGGGGATATTGTCAGGTCCCACAGAAGCTGTATTCTTGGCCTTGGACAGTGCTGTTTTAACCTGTGCAGCAGTAATACTGGGTGCCTGGCAATCTACTGGTATTGTGATTGGTCCTTTTGGGGGGGGATAAAGTTAACACTGAATCTGTTGGCAAGTATATTGGCAATATCTGTTGGCTCGGTATAGGAGGTACCATTTTGTAGTAGCTCAAAGCAAATCTGGGTATTGCCGTGGAGATCTTTACATAACTATAGAAGGCCTTGTGGTTGTCTTTACTATCTGCTGAAATTCTGTTTTCATAGCTAGCTTTAGAAGATTTGATGAGGGATCTCAACTTTTTGTGAGGCTGATAAGGGAATTTTTCTAGTCTTGGGACTTCACCTTATTCCGCATCAGTTTCCTCCTTCTGTTGTAGAGTTTGTTTATGGCAGGGGACCACCAGATTGGCTTCCTTTTTTTTGGAGGAGAACATCTTGGTTCTATTGGGTATGGCGAGATCCATAAATTTGTGTATGCGTTTGTACAGTGCAATGGTGTATGATCCTGTGGTCATGCAACTATTTTCCATTTGAATGGCTGCTGTGAAGTTAGCCACCCCTATTTTTAGGAGCCCAAAGTTAGCTTTGGAGAAGTTTTTCATGGTGGTTACCTTTGTGGGGGTGGGGGGTGGGAGGAATGTGGATTTCCAAGGTGATTAGTTTGTGGTCAGATCTAACCAGGGAGGAGTTGACTATTGGTGTAGAGCAATGGTCGCCCATGTTAGTAATGACCAGATCAAGGATGTTGTTACCTCTAGTGGGGGTAAGAAAGAGCTGGTCCAGGGCATTGGAATTAATGAATTCCAGGAAACATTGGGCAAGTGTATTGGTACATGAGTAGCTTTCCCAGTTAATGGAGGGGTAGTTGAAGTCGCCCAGTATTATAGTGTTAGACTGGACCCCAATATTCTCCAGGGTGCTTAGGAATGCAGTGTGTGAGTCTTGGGACATGGTTGGGGAGCTAGAACAGGCTATGACCTGAGTCACTGTCTTACCCAATGTTAGGTGCACCTGAAGTATCTCTCATGCGTTATGTTGGGCTGCCAGTCTGGAAGTGTGCCCATCCTTTATGAATATGGAAACATCACCGCCTTTGGAGCTTTGGTCCAAGTTCTGGGGCCGAAAGGTTAGGAATGAGTTATAGCCTGGTAGTGCAGGGGTGCTTCTGCTGCCTTGAACCAGGTCTCTGTAACAACACAAATGTTGATGTTCTCCATTTTAAGGAGTGCTTCGAGCGAGTGCATTTTGAGAATTAAACTTCTAGTGTTGAGCAGCATGACCCTCAGATTGCATTTGTTTGTAGCTGTTATGGTGGTAATTTGCTCTTTGGAACACCGCCTAAAAAAGGCACTATACAGGTGGCATGAGCCTTGGCCAGTATCTGGAATCCCAGGGGTGACAGATGCAGGCCATCTCTGGCTAAGCATCGAGGTCTGTCAGTCATGTCATCCCAGGCAGACAGATACTGGATCCCTTTAGAATGACACCAGAAACTTACCCAGTTGTTGAAATCAATCATTTTCTGCTTCTAGTGTGGTATCATTCTGGGTGATGGTAGGATGCTGCTCAGGGCTAGGATCATACTCACCTGGGTGACATAATCCAAGAGCTCCACCGTGTCTCTTTTCATGTAGTCCAGGGAGGTACTTCTCAGTTCATTCACACCCACATGTACAATGACAGTCATATTTGTACCTGTTGTTGAGGGACCTGAGTGCGTGCATTATGTGGTGGATCCTGCCACCTGACAGGCAGCTGACTATTACTTTTTCCTTATTGAAAACCTAGTAAGTGGAAAATCAGTGTGCCTCACTACTGAGTCACCTATGACTAGTTTGCTGGGCATGCTGTTTTGCCTTAGGGGCTTTGCTTGAGTGGCACACTGTTTAGGAGAGTTATGTGTCTCATGATTAGTGTTGTGTTGTGGTGATCGAGTGTGTTTCTGCCTTGGAGGTCTCTGCTGTTTGGGGAGATTTTTATTGAGAGCCACTGCGAAGGTGGGTGCGTGGTTTGTGTTTTTATATGAAGGCAGTGCTGGTGTGTGTTCTGGAGGGCTATGTGTTCCATGTGGTGTGGTGCAAGTGCTGACCTTCTAGTCTTGACCAACTATTTCGGTCTTGGCTCTAGAGTGAGTGGCTTCCAAATTGGATATATAAGTGCAGCTCTCGCAAGTCTGAGTGTTAGGAGGTAAGATGAGAGGGTTGTCGGTGTACATAAGGCAGTTGCTACATTGCCTCAGGATACCCAAGTTCACCAGGTTAATAGTAGAAAGCACAGGTCATTGACCATTAGACATGTCTGGAGGGGTTGGCATTAATAATAAGTACTGGAGTGGTTTCCTCATAGAACATTTAGAGTTGGTAGCACTTTGTGTGCTACAATAATTGCTACAAGAAATCTGGTAAGGTAAAGTGCTAAACTAATAAGCTAGTAAAAGTGCAGGAGAGAAGAGAACTAGCAGATCAAAGGGAAAAAAATTGAAGAGCAGATTTTAGCACCTCTCAGAAACTTACAAACAGTCCTTGATACAGCAAATCTGTATCTGGACTACAGTAGTTACAGGAAAGGCAGGAAACAAGCACACACACAGGCTTTTAAACCAGAAAGTTGAAAGTGATGGAAAAACTGCCCAAACAGCCAATAAACTACAAATTCTGGGCCAGAAATCACTCCTTGTGGTAGATAGGCTACCTAGTGCTTACCACTCCCACTGGCAAGCTAGAAGGCTTTCCTCCGACACAGAAGGGCTTGGTGGGCTCAGAAGCTTACAAACAGTCCTGGATACATCAAATATGTATCTGGACTAGACTAGTTATAGTAAAGATGGAAACCAAGCACAAATGCGGGCTTTTAAACAAAAAAATTGAAAGAGATGAAAAAACTGCGCTTACAGGAAAGGCAGGAAAGAAGATTTGATTTTTTTTTTTTTTTTTTTACAGAAAAGCAGCTAAAACAGCACTAAAAATAACTAAGTGAATGCAGTTTATTAAAATTGTATTCTGAACTGAATTCAATTA